>NC_057862.1:558923181-559223181 GCF_019393635.1 Dromiciops gliroides | reverse complement strand
GTTAGACTATATTTTTGCCTGGTATTTAACTTCATATGTACTACTCATTTATTCTCACAGAGTATTTTTATTCAAGAATATTTGGATAGTGGTACAATACAAGAACTAAATTAAAAATTCATATGTTATTCCCTCATAGAGTTCAATTCTTTGATTTGTTTTCACTTAATCTACCAATGTAACACTTCTCTCCTCCACTTAATTACAGCAGATTAATCTCATTTAAAATTTGCTTCAAATATATATACCAGGAAACAATAATTCAGTAAGTGCAGAATTCCTTTCTCATTTCCTCATTACTTTCTTAAAATAGAATCCATGCAACATGATCTTGAGTGGCTTTCTATTGGGCACTTTTCTGTATTCACTATTAAATATTATATTATTTTATATTTAAATTTATATTATATTATTTGAAGGTTGAGAAAATTTCCTTGAAACTATTTGGTCTTCTTGGTAGAGGATTAAGATGTTCCACCAGTTAGTCCAAAAAAAAATTCACTGATCAGAACTCTGGGCCAGGGTACATCCCCTTATGAAATCCCTATTCCTAATGAAATGTGGCTATTTCCGTGAGTGAGGGAGAATGGGACTCTTCCAAATGCATTCATAAACAGTTTCTTGAATTGCTGTGACTGGGAGACCAAGCTCCTATTGCTGGGCACCTCTGAACTTGGTATAGGTTGGTTCTTGGGAGGCAGATTTTCAATGGGCCAAGCTCAAAGATTTTCCATCTTGATAGGACATGCTAGAGCTCCCCACTACTCTCACATAACCTAAAATACCTCAGGTTTTGTTGTTGTCTTTTTCAGCCATATTCAACTCTTCTTCACCCTATTAGGGGTTTTCTTGGCAAAGATACCAGAGTGGTTTGCCATTTCCTTCTCCAGCTCATCTTACAGATAAGGACACTGAGGAAAATAGGGTAAAGTGACTTGCCCAGGGTCACATAGCTAGTAAGTGTCTGAGAGCACATTTGAACTCAGAAAGATGAGTCTTCCTGATTCCAAGCCCAATGTTCCATCCACTGCCCCAGACTCAGGTCTACCTCCACATAATAACAATAACTAGCTCTCATATAGCACTTTAATGTTTGTAAAACTCTTTATACATATAAAGATTCCAGTCTTCTTGATTCCAAGTCTAGTGTTCTAGTCACATCTCCATCTTACTGCCTCAGTAATGATAAGATACCAGATAAAGCCTTTAATATAGGTTCTCCATTTTTCCCTAAATACCATCTTTCTTTCCATGAGGAAAGTTTTGCCTTACCTGGCAATCAGTTCAGCCATTTCTGACCATGTCTGGGGATTTTTTAATGGCATTTATCTTATTTTTGTTAACCTTCCTATGGGCTCAAATTGTTACATTATTACTTATACAAATATGCATACCACATAGAGCTATGTGGGCAAAGGAAGATAGGTCTTAAAGCACAGAAAATTGGGGGAATAACAAGTAATCCAATCTAGCTCACATTTATGTAGTATTTTAATGTTTACAAAGTGCTTTTCTCACACGCAAAAAAATGCTGGAGGGGATATATCAATCAATTGATCAACAAGAATTTAATTAGGTTCCTACTGGACTTCATTTTCTTTATCTGGAAAAGTACAGGGTTGAACTTGACAGCTTCAAAGGCCTCTTCTGTATCTATAAAGCCATGACTAAATCTGTGCAAGTCTGTGATCTTACTATGTGCCAGGCATCGTACGTCAGAGAATAACAACGGTATAATTGAGAAGCATGTCAGGACCTACCAGAACATGGAGGACTCTGAACACCAAACTAAGGAATTTAAGTTTAATTTGTTATGGAATTGAAAGCCATTGAGAAGAGATTTTGATTGGGGAAAAAAATAACATGTCCATAGAAGAGTAGACTAGAAGAGACTTCAAGTGTTACTTAGTCATTCCCTGCTCCTCTCAATTTACAGAGAAGTTAGGTGTTTACTAAAAGTTACACAGGTAATAAGTTACAGAGTCAGAATTCCAACCCAGGTCTCCTGAGTTCAAATCCATTGTTCTTTTCGCTAATCAAGAATGTTCATAAAAACAGTAAGGAGACACAAGGAGCAGTCAGAAATAAAAGAGAACACACAGTTTGTGAACCCATTTCCTCCATACATAGACCTGTTACTGGGGTTCTGTTTTGTGGTTTGGATTTTCACTAATGAATGGTGGGTACCCACATCTGCCCATCCTGGTTTCTTTCAACTCCTTTGACTCTTAGAAGAATCAGAATTTAAGAATACTTCAAAGAACCAAGCCACATCAATTGACGCATTGGAATTTTTATCCATAAAGCAAATAGAAATGGGATGAAAAATTTTATTTCAAAGCATAATTATAATAAAAAAATTTTATCAATTGATATTCCTGGTCCTTCTAGTGTTAAAGGTAACAGATATAATTTAATAAGTCTAAATACTATCTTTGCATTCATATGCCTTCTCATCCTCACCCTATTTCTTAGTATCCAAGACTGGCTAGAAAAAAGAAAAATTCTCTTGATGGTTTTTATTCTCTAAGGTTGAGGTGAATGTTGATCCAACTCTCTGTGAGTGCCTTTGCTTGTGTCTCCTATAGGCCTAAGGGGAACATGATTAATTGGCAGCAAGGATGGGGTTGGAAAAAATATAGTGGAATGAACATTGCTGAACATTCTGGAAAAAGACAAATCTAAAAAAGGACAAAGGAACCACAGACAATAAACAGCAAGGATAGAAAGGCTAAATTGTTCCAGACCAGCATGATTCTTCTTCTTTGTTATTTTTTTTCATCACTTTCCCACATTAGCAAGAAAAGGAACACAGTGACTATCACAGATCTTCATTTTAGAAGAATATTCATTTAAGAGAATTATTAAGTATTTACTGGTCACATACATTGAAAACTAAATGAAGAGTGATAAGCACTAGATAATGATATGCCATAGGGATTTCATTAAGGGATGTGCCCTGGCCCAGAGCTCTGATCAGTGGACTTTTTTTTTTTTGGACTAACTTAGATGGAACATCTTAATCCTCCACCAAGAAGAACAAATAGTTTCAAGGAAATTTTCTCAACCTTCAAATTGGGGGAGAATATTTTAATAGTGTATACAGAGAAGTTACCAAAAAAAGTCCTTTTTAAAAGTGCCCAATAGAAAGCCACTCAAAATTAGGTTTCAGGAGCTCTATTTGAAGTCATCCAATGAGAGTGAAAGAACCAAGAGACCATACCAGAGCCAGAAAATAAGATTCAACCATCAAGCTACATTGCTATTATAAAAACCAAGAATAAAAACCACCAGGGATCTCATGGCATGAAGAAACCTATTTAAATGCCCAAGTGATGTCTGCCACATAGATTATAGGACTTGACTTGGCTTTCTACGCCACCTGACTCACAATATGTGGGTTGGATGCCTGGATCGACCAGACAGCCTTCTGCTTACTGTAGACCTGTAGTTTTGTTCTTATTTTGAAATTGCTATGGAAGCGATAATAAATTAGAAATTAGGACCAAGTTTACATCATGGTAAGCAGAATGATAATTTTTTTTAAAAGACAGGTAGCCAGATTCTGATGCTAGATCACTTTGGAGAATTTCAATGGACTAATGAGGTGTAATAATTATACCCCCTCCCAAATATTTCACTGACAAATATTTCCATGCCAGGAATAAGCAATCTATTAGATGGTTAACTCCATGAAGGCAGGAATCCAAATTATCTTTGCTTCTCTCCCACTCCTAGCACTGAACATCTAAGTTTTTAGGCATTTTAATATTGAATGAATAAATTCTTTCCGTTCTATTTGACTCAGTAACTACCCTGCATTTAATTTCATCTTCATAACAAAACATCAAGCAAAACAAATTGAGTATAAAGCACTTAAAATGTTCTTTTTAAAAAAAGCATAGAGACATGGAAAAGGGTTGAAAGAACCAAATTCCAAATGCAATTTCACACACTTTGTTTGCTAGATTTTCTACAAGAGAGCTTAAAAATAAATTTAATTTAATTTAATTTAATTTAAGTAAAAAAAAATAAAAATACCCTTTTGGGGGGCAGCTAGGTGGTGCAGTAGATAAAGCACCGGCCCTGGATTCAGGAGTACCTGAGTTCAAATCCAATCTCAGACACTTTACACTTACTAGCTGTGTAACCCTGGGCAAGTCACTTAAGCCCAATTGCACCACAAAAAAAAGATACCCTTTTGGCCATCTAAGAGCTACCGTATATAGCAGAGAAGAAGCCAACTTCTTAGGAATGAAAGCTAATAATATTAATAATAATTGATATTAATGATATTAATAAGATAGAAATCTTATGACTATTCATATTGTCTAGGCCTCTGATGTCTATGCCTATGCATACACTCTTCTTCCTCTTTGGTTTTGGCTGCTACAGGTGTGCCTAGTATCAGGTTTGGTTTGGTTTGTTGATATAAAGGGAGAACGTAAATTGGAGTTATTAAATTAAATCATATAATTGTATTTGTTTTTCATTCTCAAGGCTTCCTCTCCCTGGGCAATGGTGGCACTTTCTGTGGTTCCTTTACCCTCAGTATTAATGATGCAGAATTTCTTTATGTTAAAATGTTGAAAATTAGTATCTAGTTCCTGCAGCTTTTGGTCTTGGCAGAGTTAAGAGGGAAACTGGGTTAGGCAGTAATCTTTGAAGGCACAAGGAATCGAGTAAATATTTGCAGTAAAATCCTTCACCCAGACAGGTAGGGTAGCATGACTTAAAAGGAAAAGAAAGATTTAGAATGGTACATAATGTAAAGATTTTGTTATCTCTCTGTCCAGGAGGGCAGGGTCAGGCACCAAGACAGGAACAAAGCAGACAAGGAGTCCAATGGGTGGTTCAGGCAATCAAATGATAAGCACTTATTAGGCATCTGTTATATGGCAGGCACTGTACTGTCCACTACTACAAATACAAAAGCAAAAGTGACAAATCTTAACCCTCAAGGGACTTATGAGAAATTCAAGGGCTGGTCCCAGACAACAGAACAAAGCAGAGAGAATGATGTAAAGACCAAAGCAAAGTAAATAACAGAGAAAAAACTCAGACACAAGGTCTCTGCCAGGGGCACAGAAAAAAAAAAAAAGGTTTTCATAAGGAGAAAGTAGTCATAAGTCAACAGACAAACAAGGGTGTATGGTCAGCCAAGTCACTTTATTCTGTATCCCAGATATCCTCTTTTATGTTGAGGCAGCCTAAGTCCTCACTTTGGGCCTCACTTAGGCCCAAAACTAGCAGAATTTCATTTAGCCTAAGGAAAAGATGCAAAATTGGACCTACTTTTGAAAAATGTCGAAAAACAGTTTTGGTGGTAGCCCGACATGTAGTAAAATCATTTCTGCTTGATTGATGGCATTCCATAGCAACATACAAAGGATTCTCACAAGTAAATAAATGGCAGAGGTGACTCACTTGCCCATAAATACTGCCCTCCCTGAGGGCAGTTCAAGAGTAAATGCTTTGGGTGCTGTTGTGTTTCTTTTTCTATTTTGAGGTTTTGCATCACTGCTCTGATTCTTTCTCTTGTAACAGGATTAATGCAGAAATAGGATTAATGTTATTATGTGTATATATATGTGTGTGTATATATATATATGTATATGTATAGAGATATATAGATATAACCTATATCAGATTACCTGCTGTCTAGGGGAGGGGGGAGGGAGGGGAGGGAGGGAGAAAAATCTGAAATTGTAAAGCATGTATAAACAAAAGTTGAGAACTATCTTTACATGTAACGGAAAAAATAAAATATCTCATAAAAAAAAAAGAGTAAATGCACCTGTGTCACAGTAGGAAAGTTTTCAGCTAGGTCCTTATTTATCCTAACACTGGGAAAGAATGTAGAATCTTCCTCTCAGGCAATATTTAAAAAGATGCTCAGCTCAAATATGGTCCTTCCTGGAAGCAATCCCTGGACTCTTTCAATCAGGTCTTTTCTATCAGTCTTCCATTCCATTTCCTATAATGGGTGCAAATGCCTCACATTTCCACAATTCTTGAAAATTTGCAAAGCATTTTTCCTGAGACAGCCCTGAGTAGTAGATGTATGTGAAGTGATGCAAGAAATCTGATTTTGCTTAGTTTGGAGCACTTCTGGTGTGTTAACTCCTTCCACCAACACAAGCCACAACATAGTTGTGACTTAGTAGCTAAGTCCTAGAGAGTTGCCCGAGATACAGAGAAGTTCAGTGACTAGCTCAGGATCACACAGCTAGTAAATATCTGAGGCTGAATTGGAATTGGTGTCTTGCCATTTCCAGGTGCAGTACTCTAATGAGATTATAAATTCCGTCATAGTGGAGAGCACATTTTATTATGCTTCATTTATATATAGCAAAAGGGCTCCAGCACTTATAGAGAACCATGAGATGATATGGGTACTCAATATGAAAACTCTCAAGAAATAGGGGCAGGTAGCCCCTCCTCTTTCTACCTTATGGCCTAGTTTCTTTTCTTGTCATACATGTTCCATGATGATGATGTTGCGAAAAAAATTTTAAGTCCGACGGAAGAATGAAAATAACAAAGTTTCCAGGCTGAAGCAAATAGGTTTATTGAGAGAGGGCCAGTCCCTCAACAAAACCAGTCATCCAGGCTTTGGGCCTGAAAGACCCAGAAGTACAAACTACGTGAGTTTATATACCCTTGGAGACATTCTCTAAAATTAGAACATAGTCTTGAGTAATAACAGGGGATCAGCGTTATGATATCAATAGGGTGGATCATTGGTAGGCCAGTGGAAAGCGGCGTGAACAGTATTACTGACCACCTACAGACCCTGTGACATTTCCTAAGGCGGATATCACAATATCAACTACACTATGTCAGAGGAAAATTGAGAAATATGGAAAAAGGACTTGACCTTCTAACCTTATGCAATCTATATGAATCACAATTTTTTGTTAATATATTGATTATTATTTTAATTAAATCACTTAAAACTATAGTAAATCTCTTATAACTAAGGGATGGGGAAAATCTCACTCACAATGATGTCTTTCCTGCCACTTCTCATACACGAGTTATCACTAATAATATACCATGGACTCAACATGTGACTTTGTGGCCTTTTTGGTCACCTATGATCCATAATTCCTTTGAGATCATATCTCAAATAATTTGCAGTCATGTAGATCCACAGGGAAAATGCTGATTTCTTTAAAATCGGGTTTTTCACAGCAGCCAACAGCTTGTGATCATTGAAAATGTTCCCTACCCAGTTTCTCCCAATCAATCCAATGAAATCACCTCTTCCTGCTCATTATCAATCTGTAGCTCCTAAAACGTACATGCTTATAGGCTAACTTCATGTGTTGCCCATCCAACTGCATATCATAATCTGGGGAAAATGCATTCTTCATCCACTTTGCTTTTTATGTAGATGGCTGGACTATTTTTTAAGTGACTCTGGCTCTCAATGAGGAGACTTAATACAAATGAGCAAAGTATCAGCCACAAACAGGAGTATCCCTAGAACTTCTGCATCATTCGAGAGCCCCTTTTCTATTTAGATTTTTCATAGGACACTTTCTATAACACTGGTTATAGAGAACAGCTTTGGCAAGCATATGTCACCTAGCCCATGTGGAGCAGGGTTATGTACATAACAGATGCTTAATATCTCTGGAATTGAATAGAATTTAGCTCTATAATGTCATGAAATATGTCAGGTGTTGAATGAAAACAGCTTCCTATTACTTCCATTCTCTCAGAAAGAATCCTTGCCATTTTAAAAAAAATTTTGTAGGCAGAACTATTCATCTTTGTCGGGAAGCTGTCAGTCAGAAGGAATTCTTTTTTCCAATCTTTTGCTACACAATAGTAGTGTTTATATGCGGTACTTAATTGAGGCTTGCTATCTCTTTGAAATACTTATTATCAAATCGTGCCTGAGCCAACTTGTCCTTTGATTTTCAAAGCCTAGGAGATGGAGTGTATAGTTTCATTTTCTGGGCTCATTTCTTGTACCTCCTGGAATCAAGAGTTGCATCATTCAGAGCATAACCCCCAAAAGTTTCTCATTTATAGTGGACCCCAGGATATTCTCTCCACTTTTTTCAGCCAATGTCCGAAACTGTGTCAAGGTTAGTTTGGTCCTTATTTTAAAAAAAAGAAAAAGAAAGAAAAGGATTTTTTAGGTTTCATGTCTGCAACATCCCAACAACTAATCAACTGAATGGGATAGAGGGAAGATATTCAAATCAGCAATCTGGGGCTACCCACCCTTTCAGAGAGGGGAAAAATGTTTAACTGAAATTATGTTTGATGTCATTTGGGCCATGATTTTTATCATCTAGTGGACTTCTACCTGTATAATAACAGTATAAAAGAAGTATCAAACTTGCTGCTTTCAAAAGTCCCAAGCATGGTCCAACCAGATTAAAATGAAATTGGGAAATGTTTAACAAAATACATAAAATACAATAAAACATAGATAATAGATAATATTGATTTGTGGTTTTCTAAGTCAATATTGAGAGACAGGGATGCATTTTTATTTAACTTTTAATCCACTGCTATAAGTTGCACCCTCTTGATGGGCAGAAATGTTGTCTCTTACTCTTAATTGATCTATTGCAGACACCTAGTAAACCCTGAATGGTAGGTAATGAGCCTTCAATATTTTTCACCGAATAAAGCTATGCAGAGTTAAATTTCAGTGGTCTCTTGTACCCTTTTATGGTAAAGGAGAGAAATTTATGGAAATCCAGTCTCTGTACCTCTTGGTCTCATCAGTTTAGAAATATAGATTTACATCAAAATGACTATTGTGTAATCATAATTATTAATTGATTATCATAAGATTTGGTGGAGGTTACAAGACCTGTGATTTCATTGGCATGAGGAATCTCCTGGTGAGGAAGCCCTGTCTACCAACACAACTCAGCACCTACATTGCAACAATACATAACTACTAAGTGTCAAAGGTAGAACTTGAATCCAAGTCTTCCTGACATCCAAATTGTGAAGTGAACAATGCAAGTGCTATTGTTCCCACCTTACAGATAAGGAAACTGAACCTCAAAGATGTTAAATGACTTGCCCAATAAGTGTTAGAGCTAGATCTAGAACCAAGTCTTTGGACTCTAAGGCCAGTGTTCTCCATGCTTTAATCAAAAAATAAGTAAGCAGGGACAAATAAAAAGGCAGGGACCCACCTGATCTCTCCCAAATTTCCTTCCAAACAACTTTAAATAATCTCTCAAAATAGATTCTTTTCTCTTTTTTGCGGGGCAATGGGGGTTAAGTGACTTGCACAGGGTCACACAGCTAGTAAGTGTCAAATATCTGAGGCTG
Organism: Dromiciops gliroides; assembly: GCF_019393635.1. Classification (NCBI taxonomy): domain Eukaryota; kingdom Metazoa; phylum Chordata; class Mammalia; order Microbiotheria; family Microbiotheriidae; genus Dromiciops; species Dromiciops gliroides. The sequence goes on along the minus strand of NC_057862.1, from coordinate 559,213,866 downwards.
GATTTGAACTCAGGTACTCCTGAATCCAGGGCCGGTGCTTTATCCACTGTGCCACCTAGCTGCCCCCCTCAAAATAGATTCTTAAGGGAGAAGCCACAAAAGACAAGGTGAAACAATTTTCCAGCTCAAGACAACATAGAAGGTTGTCAGGAAAGGTTTCACACCAGGATAAGAATGGAATGCAGTCCAGCTCAGGCTGTACTGGTGCAGGTAAAACCCCAGCAAACCAGAAGCAGGCCTTTGGGGTGACTGAATCAGTGGCTATTGTTGCTGTTTCCAGAGCTCTCAGCCCAAAGACAGAAAAGAGCTCAGACAACTTCCTGGTCAGAAGGAGATTATAGCTGTCCCTTTGCTGGCACTGAGTGCAGGACACTGTTGCATTGCCCATAATCGGATTTGCATCATAGTCCCAGGGCAAGGAGGAGCACTGACACACCAGTGCCTATGGGTGCAAGGGACTAGAGACCCTGGCACAGATCCAGGACAAAAAAACAATGCTTGTGGTCACTCACAGACAAGAGCGCATGCCATGGGGCAGCTAGGTGACACAGTGGATAGCACACTGGCCGTGGATTGAGGAGGACCTGAGCTCAAATCCAGCCTCAGACACTTGATACCTACTAACTGTGTGACCCTGGGCAAGTCACTTAACCCTCATTGCCCAGCCAAAATAATAAAAAAAAAAAAGAATTGGAGAAAATGAAAAATATCTCTTTGAAAAAATACCTAACATGGTAAATAAATCAAGGAGAGATAATTTAAGAATTATTGTACCACCTGAAATCCATGATAAAAAAAAAGCCTAGACATCAATCCTTCAAGAAATTATCAAGGAAAATTTCCCTGAGATTCTAGAACCAGAGGGTGAAATAGAAATTGAAAAAATCCACTGATCACCTCCTGAAAGAGATCCCAAATGAAAAGCCCCAGGAATATTGTAGCCAAATTCCAGAGCTCCCTGGTCAAAGAGAAAATATTGCAAGCAACCAGAAACAATTCAAATATCATAGAGCCACGGTCAGAAAAAAACGAGCACCTACTACATGTAAAACTAATGTAAAATGGTATAGGGTACTATAAAAATGAATGACATAGCTCATAACGAGTCACTTTGTAAAGAGAGTATGACAAATTACACAAATAATTAGTGTACAAGGTAGCATGGGATAAATACATTCTTCTTATCAACATTAAACATGTTTTATTAATTATTAGATTAACATGTTAATTTAATATTTTAATTGCCACATATACAGTTTGATATTTCCCTTCCCAGTATTTTTCCCACCAAGTGAACAAATTTACAACCAGTAACTAGTCTTATCTGGAATTGGGGAGTGGGGAGTTTTATGTATCTGTTGGTTTTATGCTTCTCTACTCACCCCCCAGTCTCCATCAGATGATTTCCCATATCTTTACACTAGCCTTTCCCAGTCCCTCAATCCGCCACTAAGTTTTGGTAAAAAAATATCTTTGTCCTTCACCAACACACACCTTGATCTAACTTATGCTCCAAAATCTAAGTGGTCCCCTAAGAACAGCCCTTTTCCTGCTAAACAGTCACATTTTGACGCAATCATACTCTAGGTGTTGTGGTTTCCTTCTTAGGCTTTGGAAATGGCATCCCTACAAATGACCAAGTGGTCCCTTGAGAAAAAGAAAATGTCTGTGTGAAGGATTTAAAACCATAGATTGTCCTCCCGGGAAAGTTTGTGGTGGATCTCTCTTTCATTTCAAAACATGCTTTCCCTTTTCTTGATCTTCTCTAGAGACACCATAAAGTACAAGTGAATGATACACTTTAAGCTTTTAACTTGAAAGTCAATAACTTTCTAGTTATAGCATATGTGGCCAGAAACAGAATTCTTGATCACCTAGAAAGGTTTAGATTCCTAAAATGCTGATTTCGAAAGAAAGAACTGAACTTCCCAATCATAGTAGAGTTTCTTTGTAGCAGGAAATGGAAAATCATAGCTGTAAAAGTAGAAGACCTAACCATGCCCACTCTATCTTTTGGATTGAGTAGCCATAAAAATGGAACTCATTAGATATAAACCATACCCCTCTTTAGTCACTGGTTTGTTTTTTTTAATTTTTGTTTTGTTTTAGTGTGGCTCTATTTTAAATAAGCCACATACCGAGACTTGAGGTGACTACTTTATTTTTATTTTTTAATGTAAAAACCATTTTTATTTATAGTTTGGGGTTCCAATTTTTATCCTTCATTCCCTCCCCTCCCCTGAGGAAGCAAGCAATCAGATATGGGTTCTACATGTATTATTATGTAAAACATTACCGTATTTGCCATTTTGTACAAGAAAACTTAATAGAAAAAATGAAAGAAAGTGAAAAACAGCATGCTTCAGTCTGTTCCATCAATATCAGTTCTTTCTTTGGAAGTGGATAGTATGTTTCATCAGTAGTCCTTTGGGATTGTCTTGGATCATTGTGCTGTTGAATATAGTCAAGTCATTCACAGTTCTTCATCAAACAATAGAAGTGACTACTTTCATCTCTACATTTCATTTTCACCTCAATAAAGGGAGTATGTAGCTTAACAGGTTATTGGGAGGAATTAAACAAGATCATATATGTGGAAATACTTAGAAAATGTAGCATGTCATAGAAATATAAGATATTAGACATTCTTTATTCATATGGGGAAATGTAATCATACCCATATCAGTAACATAGAGTCAAATTCAGTCAGGAAATTGCATCATTGTATAGCCTGTTGGCACATTGAACTAACAATAGCAGTTATTAACCTCATCATCTAAACACAAAGCTTTAACTGATTTATGAGTTATGATTTTGAAACTTTATAGGATTATTTAATACCTTTCTCTCTCTAGGCACTTATACCATTTTGGCTTAGAATGGTACATATACGGATAAGGAGACAGTGAGGTTTTTGATCTGGTCACTATACAACACAAAAGCCAAGGGTTGGAGTTTTTGTTGTTGTTGTTATTTTTGCTGATGACATATACACATAATGAAGACAAGAATGTAAGTTCAGAGTGGGGAGAATGCCTTAAACCTGGGGCATCTCTTCTGAGTGCCAGTATACGTAAAGAAAAGAGATGCCTTAAGTGCTCTACAAGTATAAGCAGCAACATTTTGTTCAGTCTTCAACTAAATCCTAGGCACTTATAAATAAAGGTTCTACTTCAAAATGTTCTGGAGGATAGAGGTAGGAGTAGGGGAATGTTACTAGGATATATAGATCAGACAACTGAATAAAATCATTTCACATGTTTACATAGTTTGTTCTTTTTTTCTTTTATTCAAGTTTTTATAGAAAATGACTGACATGGTAATGTTTTATATAATTGCATGTACTTGATTGCTTACTGCCTCAGGAAAGGGGCAGGGGAGGGAGGGAAGGAGGGATAAAAATTTAGAATGAAAAATTTTAAATAAAAATGTTTATTATTTTTTTTTAAAAAAAGGATGTATTGCAAAGCAATATAAGTCAAGCATGTATAACAAATGGGGGTTAGAAATAAGATAAAAGGGCGAAGCTTCAAAGTCATGGTTCTTTTGAGTCAATCTGTTCAAAAACTGCCATTGGGAACTAGGCTTAGCATTTTTTTAGCCCCTGCTAATCCTTTTTAGCTGACTAGTTAGTCAACAAGCATTTTTAAGTATTGAGGATACAAAGACAAAAATGGTACCTGCTATTAAGGAACTTGCATTCTAATGGGACGGGGACAACATGCAAAAAAAAACAAAAAAACCCAGAGTATATAAAGAATATATCCAATGTAAATGGAAGGTAATTTCAGAGAGAAGGCAAGAATAGAGTGAGGGAAAGAAGAAGGAGAGGACTAAAAAGACCTCCTGCAGAAGACGGGTTTTGAGCAGAGCCCTGGAGTGTTATCCAGGGAAGCTAGAAGGCAGGGGTGAGTAGGGTGAGCATTTGAGGTATGGAGTATGTGGGGAACAGTAAGGTGTAAGAAGACTAGAGAGAGGTAGAAAGAGGCAATGTTGTGAAGGGCTTTAAAAACCAAATTGGTGGTTTTATATTTAATCCTGGAGGTAAGTGGAGATTATTAGCAGGGGAGGGTGGCATGGTCAGACTTACTCTTTAGAAAGACAACTTTGACAGTTTAGTGGAAGATAGATTGGAATGAGACCAACCAGAAGATGATTGCAAAAGTCCAGATGTAAGGTAATGAAGGACTGGACTACCATAGGGTAGCAGCTATGTGAAGAGAGAGAGAAGGGGACAAATACAAGAAATGTTGTGAAGGGAAAGATGACAACACCTGGCAACAGACTGGATATTATGGACTGAGTGCAACTGGGGACTCAAGGTTGTAAGCCTAGGGTATTGGGAAATGGTGGTGCCCTTGACAGTAATTGGTAAGTCCAGAAGAGGGGAGGGTTTGGATGAAAAAAATAATGAGTTCTGTTTGAGACATGTTGAATTTGAGATGCTTATAGGATATCCAGTTCAAAATGTCTAAGAAGTAGTTGATGATGTGAACCTAAAGCTCAAAACTTAGGGCTGAGAATTATCTATATAGAAATTATAATTAAAGCCATAGGAAGCTGATGAGATTACCAAGTGAAATAAAATAGAGGGAGAAGAGAGCCCAAGACAGCCCTACTATTTTAATGTTGTCCCCAGAATTAGCAGTAGGTATCTCCTCAGTTCTCAGTCTCAAGCCAATGGATTCAATCTGTAAAAACAATAGGTGTCTCATTCTATCTAGACCACATTCTCCCAACCTTTATCCCCAGCTGTGGGAATTAGAGCCTGAGAGAGGTATTTCCTTCCTACGACTGTCCTTCTCTCCTCTTTTTTTCCCTTCTTCACACCCCAAACATGTTCTTTCTTTTGAGCTTCAGGCTTTCAAAGAGATTATAGTTTGGGAGCAGTTAGTTGGTGCAGTGGATAAAGCAATGGCCCTGAAATCAGGAGGACCTGAGTTAAAATCCATCCCCAGCCCCAGAGACAGAGACAGAAGAGAGAGACACAGAGAAATTATAATTTTGTCATAGATACTCTAGTCATGGAACTAAGAAAGTATTGTCTTTGCTCCCTAGAGAAGAAAAAAACCCCTTTACCTGACTTATTTAATAATTCTCTTTCTGGAAACTGGGCTTCATGCCCCAATCTTGTACAATGCATACATCCTTTTTTGGCAAGTCGTGGAACTCTGGCCAATTGAAAATTCCTTCTCCCTCCTTCTTATCCTAGTTATTTTGAAGTGATTCTTCTAATATAGGTGTTCTTAATCTTATTTGTGGAATAGACCCCCTTCTCAGAATAATGTATTTAAATACATAAAATAAAATATGTAAAATTACAATGAAAATCAACTACATTGAAATATTTTTAAAAACAAGTTCACAGGGGCAGCTAGGTAGCACAGTGGATAGAGCACCAGCCCTGGATTCAGGAGGACCTGAGTTCAAATCTGGTCTCAGACACTTAACACTTACTAGCTGTGTGACCCTGGGCAAGTCACTTAACCCCAATTGCCTCACCAAAAAAAAAAATTAAAAACAAGTTCACAGACCCCAAGTTAAGAGCCACTGCTCTCACAGCTGCATGACTGGCACTGGGCTTGGTTTCTGGTTTCAATCTTCTGGGCAGTGTGCTGAAGCCATCACCCAGTCTGAGATACCATCTTGACTGCTGCTATCTTCCCACATTACTACCAGTGCAGTTTTTCCTCTCAGGATCACTTCCTATGTCCTCCTCACCATGTTTCTACATGTGGACATCGTTATGTCCAGCTTGTTGGGAAGGTTTCGGTAAAACACCAGCCCCAGGCCCAACCAATAGTGAACATTTCATTTTTTATTTTGTTACTGTTACATGTTCTTCTCTAAGCCTAATGGGGTTAACTTGTGCTCATATCCTTCTCAGAGGGAGTATCTTAGGAAATTCCAAGTTTCATATTAATAAAATATGTCATGTATCCTCCCTGCTCCTGGCCTCCATTGCTGTTTCTCCGCCAATAATCAGGAGAGAGGCCTATTATCACCAAGTTTAGAAAATAACAAATAAATATGGATAAATATACCCAAAGAGAAATGACAAACCATGGAACACACATTTAATCAGCTCTACCTATATAGAGACTGCTAAGGGTTCAAGAAAGTGGAAAGACTGACAGAAAGTATGTGGTATTTGTGAATGGAATGATTTGAGAGGTTTTGAGGGAATTAAGTAATCTCTAGATTTGTATCCCAATTGGACAAGGAAGGAGGGGTTGCAGGGACGTCTTCCAAATTATGGAAAGGTCTCCCAGTGAAGAGTTTAGTGTTTGAAGACTTTTAAAAATCAAATCATTTATTAAGTACTTTCATTTTGACAGAATCACTGAATTTGAGAGTTGGAAGAGACCTCATAGACCATGCAGTACAACCCATATACAAAGGAACCCCCACTATAAGGTTCCCAGTAATTTCTCATCCATTGACCTTAAAGGCCTTCAAGGAGGGGAAAACCCTCCATCTTTGGAGACAAAACATTTTCCTTTCAGACAAGTCTAATTGGGAAGTATTGCCTGACATCAAATTTAAATTGGAGTCTTTACAACCTCCACCCATAGCACCTGGTTCTTCCCTCAGGAGCCAATTAGAACAAGTCTAATTCCTCTCCCCATGACAGCCCTTCAAATACTTGAACAGAGTTATCATGCTCCTCCCACTCTTCTCACATTTGGGTTGGTTTGCCTATGTTCCATTTCAGATATAAATCTATGATCCTAATTTAAAATATAAGTCAACTTAGAGGGAGAAAAACATTCATTTCCTCTCCAAAAGAACATTAAAAGTCAAGCAAGCTGACTTATAATGTCAGCTTTTAATCAATTCAATCCAGTTCAGCAAGCATTTATTAAATGCCTACTATTTTCTAAGCATTGTACTACCAATGAGGAGATACAAATACAAAAGTGAGACAATCTTTGCTTATACTCTACTAGATTGGTGGGCCATCTCACACTTTGGCTTCTTCTTAGAAGATACAAACTTATAACAGAGAGATGGCCCAGTGGACAGAGTTTTGGACATGAAAATAGGAAGAATTAAGTTCAAATCTTGCCTCAAACACTTACTAGCTGTGTGATCCCGGGAAAGTTACAACCTCTTTCATCCTAAATTTCCTCACCTTGAAAAATGTGATAACAGCATTTAACTCTCAGGATAGTTATGTGGTACACATGAGAAAATATATGTAAAGTACTGTGCAAACCTTAAAGTGCTACATAAACATTAGCTATTATTATCTACTCCAATCTTTAAGACTTTGAATACCTCTGATTTCATTAGTATAGCTACCTATTCCACAAACCTACTAGGTGGTCTTCAAGAATTGCTAAGAGTAGGGGCAGCTAGGTGGCACAGTGGATAAAGCACCGGCCCTGGATTCAGGAGGACCTGAGTTCAAATCCAGCCTCAGATGCTAGACGCTTTCTAGCTGTGTGACCCTGGGCAAGTCATTTAACTGCCATTGCCTGGCAAAAAAAAAAAAAAGTTGCTAAGAATAAAAAAAATTCATCCCCCTCCAGCCAACCTAGTAATAAGTCTTTCTGAACCTATCTAGGCTGGTCCTCAGACAGTAGATATAGAGTCCATCTTGGTAGGGCTTCTGTTCCACTAGCTCTGATGAATCTAGAAGAATTCAATATTAGTCAATCAACAAACATGCATTAAGTGCCTATAATATACTGGGTACTCTGGTAGGCACTAAGGATACAAGTACAAAGAATGAAAAAAAATCCTTTCTCACACGAAATTCACATTCTAATGGGGGGCAAGTAAAGATATAAGTACAAAAAGCATAAGATGAATAAATACAAAGTAATTTAAAACAAGGTCATTAGGAGGAGGGCACTAGAAGTTGAGGTGATCAGGAAAGGCTTCATGCATAAGTTAGTGTCTAGGCTACATGTCAAAGAAGAGAAGGCTTCTATGAGCTGAGGAAGGCACACATTCAAGGCATATGAGGTACCCAAGACACAAGCATGAAAATGGTAGATGGATACCACAAAGAAGAATCAAAATAGACCTTGAGCAGGACCTTATAAAGTCTGGTCACTGATTGGATAGAGATTACTTTGAATAGGCTTGATAAATTCTAGTTGTGTCTTTATACAATAACAGCCCCCAAACAATCCAGATATTTTAATAGCTAAGTCAAATTGATCATAATTAATCAGACAGGTTCTTAGTGCCAAAAATATAATTAAATTAATGTTGGATATACTGTATTATATAGATACTGCTTATGCCTTGGGATCCTATGGATTGCCAAAGTATTCTGTGTGACTAGAAACACTTCTATCCTGAGCATGTAGCCAAATTTTTACTTTCAAAATGGAAAATTAAGACAGCCAACTAATTGTAATGTTTGGAGTGACGCCACCTGCTGGACAGTTACTGTAAGAAAGCTCCACCATGAGGAGAAGGTGTCTGAGGGCAAGCCATGTGGTCAGTTCCTTGGCGTCAGGAAGTGATGTTTGCTCATGGGTATTGTCTATCAAAGCTATCAGCCAATTAGCTTGGAGCTGTATGTGTATGGATGGGATTGGATGGGATGTGCCCAGTTTCAGAGGAGGCTTGTGGGACAAAGAAGGGGCCAGACTCACTCTCTCACACTCTTTCATCAGGACTTTCGTGGAGAGTGGAGAAAAAATGCAGGCTCCCTGAGATAGACAGATGTAGGCATCTAGGTCTCTTTCTCTTCACCAAATTCTTATTCTCCTTAATGAAGGCTTAAAAGTCTAAACTCTTGTTAAAGCTTATAATTTTTTGGTGACCGCTCATTAGGTATTTTAGACAGACTAGCTAGAATTTTAGCCCCTTACATAAGTAAGCCCCAATTATTTCATCTATAAGTGTTTAGATAATTAAAGTGCAAGTGGATCACTGCTGGTTTGTTCTCTTTTATTGTTGGGTTTTTTGTCTTGGATTATTTTAAATAATTCTCTTAGCTCACCTCTTCTCTTACTGAAAAAAAAAATATCTGACCTAAACAGCAATGTGTTCTAAGCCTGACTCTGAAATTCATTTTTTAAAAATATCATCCTACCATAGCATTAAAGTAATTTTTATTGTTTAATTCTCCATGGCAGTGGAATTGATACATGAGCATTCTTTGCACCTGTGACTATGTCCTTAATTTGATATCCAACTCCAAGCGCGGTTCACAGAAAGGACTTAAAATAGAATGTGACTGACAGAGTAGCTCAGGCCAGATGAGACCTTTGCAGTAATCTTATTAACCACACTTTCCATTCCCAGCATTTTGATGCTTAAAGCTCCCTGAAAACTTCCCAAGAGAAGAGCATAGCACTAAACATAGAATTGAAGAGGAGGCCTGTATTCATGTTTTCAACCAGAAAAACATACACAAGGCATCTTAATAGGAACCTCCCCCACCCCATCTCTTTGGGAGCATGTATACCACTCTACTTAATAATTAGCAATTAGCCATTGCTATTGTGGAACCTTCATTCTCTGTCAGACAATAGGGACAAGTAGTAATTAAGAGAAGGAATACAGCCAAAGCCCCTCCTCCCTCTCTTGTCACATTAAAAGACGGTGTTATCTTTGAGAAGTCGAGGAAACTTAGCTCCCCTATTACATAAATGAGAACGGAACTCTGACCAAATCCATCTCCAGGGCCATGTACTGTAAAAGCACTGGCTTCTTCTTCCCTTGGAGGCTTTGAACATCTTAGTTCTTACATAGAATCACAGAAACATGGAACATCTGTGCCCCATTATCTTTGTTACCAGTTTTTTGTCTGTATGGAAATCAGTCAGCGTCTTTACTGCAGTAATGTTCCAGTCACCAAGGCTTAACGTAATAATTTATGTATTATTCCAGGCTCCGGCTGCTTCCAAAAGCTCAAGCTCAAACAACAAATACATGGTCTTAGCTTACTTGGGTCCTGATACTTCCCTTGTACTTAGTAGCTTAAGGTTCAAATACACAGAAGCTTTATCACACTGCCATGATGTCTAATGGCGTTAGAACCAGCTCAAGTCCTGCTACCTCCCTAAAGCGTCTTCTAACTATTCTAGTATTCAGTGCTTGCTCCCTTCTCTCGACTACTCTCAACAAACATCACACAGTACTGGATTTGATTGCCCTATTTCTGTGAACCACTTGTCCATATGGGCTAGGTTTCCCTCCCTAACTAGATACTGTTATCTTTGATAGCAGAGATCAGGTCATGTTTTTTTTTTTTTAATTCCCCACATGACTAATGCAATGTAGAGCACATAACAGATGCTCTATCTATTATAATCTGAAGGATTGAAGGGGTGCCCAAAGTAAAATATCTCCTCCAGTTACCCGTGAAGTTGGCTTAAACTCCTAATACTGGATTCTTTCCTTTTTTCGGTTATGGAATTGTCTCCACAGGGGCCCCTGTTGAATTTTATGCTTATTATCCAAAAGGGGTTATTACACATTAGCATCCATCCATGAGTTGTCCCTTTAACATGTTTGGAATTTGCTCATCTCTTTACATATGGTATACTCCCAATGGAATGCAAGCTCTTTGAGGGCAGGGGCTATATTCTGGAAGGAACAGAGGCCTGGAGAGGGGAAGATTAAGCAGCTATGTGCCAGGCACTGTAATAAGCACTTTATAAATATTATTTCATTTGATCCTCAGAATAATCCTGGCATATATGTTCTATTATTATTCCCATTTTACAGTTGAGGAAACTGTGAAAGACAGCTAAAGTGACTCCCAGAATCCCACAGCTAGTAAGATCTGAGGTCAAATTTGTCGTCAGGTTTTTCTGACACCAGGCCCATCCTTCTATCCATTGAACCACCTAGCTGTTTTAGAGAGGCATGATACCAAAGGGAAAAAAATTTCCAAGACTAGACACTGATCCTAAATTGAATGAAAAAGATTTTCAGATTTATAAATCAAATTGTAAAATATCACAAACTACCCCTCAATTTAAAAGGACAAGAAACTTGACACAGACAGTTATTTCAAAATCAATTCCTTACCAATAACATATATGTGGAAAATGTTAGTATTAGAACCTGGGTTCAAATATCCTCTGCTGACTATCAGTGTGACCCTGGACAGGTAATTTCACCTCCCTTAGTCTGTTTCCTGCTTTGTAATATGAGAGTGTTGAACTCGATTTCAGGAGCCTTTTCTAATATTAAGCTTTCGATCATATGGCTTAATAATTATAGTTCACATTTACATGGTGCTTTAAGATTTGCAAAGGATGAAGTAGTAGTAGTAGTAGTAGTAGTAGTGGTGGTGGTGGTGGTGGTGGTGGTGATAGTGATAATAACAGCTAGCATTGACCTAGCACTTCAAGGTTTGAAAATGACTTCACAAAGATTATTTCATTTGAGCTTCCCAGCAACCCTCTCACATAGGTGCTATTGTTATCCTCATTTTATAGTTGAAGAAACTGAGGCCCATAGAGATTAAATAGCTTGCCAAGGGTCAGTTTGTGGAACTAACACTAAGGCAGAAGCATTGCCATCTGCAGGACCTAAGGACTTTTCCATCAGACTGGCAGATGAAACCTTCCGTCCACGTGTCTCCCCCATTAGAGTGTGAGTTCCTTGAGAGTAAGAACTATCCGTACCCTTTTTTGCAGGATAATGAGCATTAAGTTACTTACCCAGGGTCACACAGCTACTAAGTGTCAAGTGTCTGAGGTTGGATTTGAACTCAGTTCCTCCTGAATCCAGGGCCGGTGCTTTATCCACTGTGCCACCTAGCTGCCCCCTATCTGTGCCTGTTTGTATTGCCAGCACTTATTCATTTAAAGTCACAAAACAGTTCAATTAAGGAACATTTGTGAGGTTTGAATTTAATTCCTCCTTCTCTTAAACTAACATAAGACTTGATACCTCATTTATGATCATCCAAGGAACAATTAATTGGCTCCTTTGTTGGAGAGGCTGCTGAGGTCTTTGTATCACTATGTCCTAGGCAATGGGGATACAAAATGACAAACAATGAAAGAACCCCCTCCCTGCCCTGTAAGAGTTCACATTCTTTGGAGCAAACAACATGTAAATACAAAATAACATGTAAATATGGAGTAATTGCAGTGGAAAGACATTAACAGCTTGGGAGATGAAGAAAATCCTCATGTAGGCAATACTTGAGTTGAGCTTTGAAATGAGCATTATACACAGTATTATTGTTGTTCAGTCATTTTAATTGTGTCTGACTTTTTGTGACCCCTTTTAGAGGTTTTCTTGGCAAACTGGAGTGCTTTACCATTTCTTTGTCCAGCTCCTTTTACAGATGAGGAAACTGAGGCAAACAGAAGTAAGAGACTTGCCCAAGGTCACAGCTAGCAAGTGTCTGAGGCCAAATTTGAACTGAGGTCTTCCTGATTCCAGGCCTAGTGCTCTATCCACCATGCCACTTAGATAAAGATTAATTAGAGGGGCAGCTAGGTGGCGCAGTTGATAAAGCACTGCCCCTGGATTCAGGAGGACCTGAGTTCAAATCTAGCCCAAGACAATTGAAACTTAACTAGCTGTGTGACCTTGGGCAAGTCATTTAACCCCAAATGCTTCACCAAAAAAAAAAAAAAAGATTAATTGAAGGGGAAAGAAGCATCTTACAAATCAGCATATAAAGCAATAATAGAATTTGACTCTCAGACAAACTCTCCATGATCATCTTCATTTACATACAACACAGTACCCAGACCCCAGGGGAAAATATTTACAATAAGAGAGTCTGACAGTAGGGTTATGGCCATAGGGTTAACCTGAAGAATTTTTACTAAGTGTGACTCCACACTAAAATCACAGAGCAACTGTGGCAAGAGCTTCTCAATGCTCTAAGGAGGAGACTTTCGGTCTGTACATATTGTCTTTCTGAGATAGGAGAATGAATGAAGTAATGTCTGTAAATTACTTTGTGCTTCTCAGAGAAAATTCTACAGAAATATCACCAACTTTTTTATCTACGATAATGGAGTCAGCAAAGGCACAAATAATAGAAATCTACAGATAGTCTTGGAACTTTGTAGGGTTGAATTTTTTTTTTTGTTAGCTTCAACTTCCTATCAAACTTCTTATCAACTTAGCAAACATGGAATAACACTAACTTATCTGAGTCATATATCATCTCCCTGCTCCCTGTTCATCTTCTAGTGGAAGTGACCTCAGGAAAGTCCTTTAATCTCTCTGAGCAGCAGTTTTCTCATCTATAAAATGGGAATAGTAATGCATGGCCTACGCATTTCACAGGATTGTTATGAGGAGCAAATGGAAAAAATGTGTTTAAAGTGTTCTATAAACCAGGGGTTGGCAACCTATATATCTGGGACCCAAATCCAACCCACTGTCTATTTATGGCCTCCCCAAGCAGAGAATTTTTTTTAAACATTTTAAAATAAAGCTATATTTTATTTTAAAATGTTAAAAAAATCATTGTTAAATTGTTGGCAGCTGGATTTGGTCCTCTAGAAGCAGTTTGCTGACCTTTGCTATAAACTGTAAAGTATTATATGAATGTTAGTTATAAGGAGACAGTTTTGAATGATGGAAAAAAGCACTGCAGTGGGTGTCCGGAAGTCCCAACTATGGACTCTGTGTAAATTTGGAAAAGTTCTGTAATTCCTTTTGGCCTCAGTTTCCTCATTTGTAAAATAAGATTAGGATAGATTCCTTCAGAGGTCCCTTCCAGGTTTAAAATTCTATGATTACAGTATCACTGTGTAGCGAAATCATGAAGATACAGGAAATTGGAGTAATTAGAAACAAAGGAGCCTGCACGTTGCAAGAACTTGTATGTCATTCTATGTATGAATCAATACTGATGATGCCCTCCTTCACCAACATGGATTGTAATCTGTCTGAAGTCAATGAGCCTTAGGAAGTTACCTAAAGTCTAGAGAAATACCCTTATGAAGGCCATACAGTCAATGTCAGAAGTGAAATTCCAATTCATCTTTCTGCCTTCAAATCCAGCTCTCCATCTACCATGCCCTGTTGCCTCTCACAGTCATGTATATGTAGATGTTACTTTTTTCCCCTAGGTTGAAAGTCTTCCTTTAAGTAACTGTCACTTTCCAAATGATCCCATTAAGAAGTTTCTAACCCACCACTTTTCTTTAAAAAGATGACTATCAAGTGCAGATTTCTCAAAAAAAAATGAAGCCAAATGTCTATTATGCTTATATTAAATCAAAGAGTGGTAGGCAGGGGGCAGCTAGGTGGCGCAGTGGATAGAGCATCGGCCCTGGAATCAGGAGGACCTGAGTTCAAATCTGGCCTCAGATACTTGACACTTACTAGCTGTGTGACCCTGGGCAAGTCACTTAACCCCAATTGCCTCACAAAAAAAAAAAAGAGTGGTAGGTATCATATATAAAACAATACCAGGCAATATCAAAACAAAAAAGAGAATGAAACCTGAAAAATCCCTGGCTTTTTGTTGCAAAACTGATTTCCAAGCCTATGCTACAAAAAATATTTATCCTGGCAATACCTGAATCCCTCTTTCCTAAGGCAATTGTTCAATTGATCTGTTCATTTATTGGAAGCATGGATAGAACACATACAGTGCTGTGGGAAGGGAATAAAGGAGAATGAAACATGACCTCTGCCCTTTAATGGAATCATCAATCAAACAAAAAAAGATAAAACATGTCCACAAATAATGAAAGATCATGTAAAAGTGAAATGGTGGAAATAAAAGTGTTGTGCGGCATCTAAAGAAGGAAAGATGATTTTCTAATAGAAAGATAAGGCATCTTCATATCATGGGCAAACCCATAAAATTAATACATGATATGAGTCCCAGTTGGAACTTATATAACATCTGCTATTCCAAAGAAGCCATAGCAATTCCCAGATAAACATAATTAATTTTGATAACAGCTCAGGTAGGCATCATCCATATTTTATCACTCTTAGATCTCTGAAGCAGCCATTCCCTCAGAACAAGAGGGAAGACTTCGGTGACAAGTGTCAGACAAGCTAAAGGTAGCAGAATCTATAGGCATTTATCTTAACATTGACTGACTTTCCCTCAATGTCTACTTTGTGTAAACTTCTACACTTTTCTCCAAATTCCCAGAAACACAAGGTAAATGCTTTCCTCAGTCATGCCCCAGGGAACACACACATGATGGGACATGCCCCTGTACCATCTTCTCAAGTGAGCAAAGTTATAGAATGAAAAAAAGATGAATGAATGAATGGAAAATATTTATTAAGTGCTTACTATATGCCAAGCAAAGTGTTAGGGATACAAATACAAAAGCTTATAACAATCCCTGCCCTGAAAGAGCTTCTATTTTAGTGGGGGAGACTGTATATAAGGGAATCACAGAGATGATTAGTGAAAACATCAGAGCAGTACATTGCTAAGACCATTTCCCGAGACAATGGTTCCGCTGATTGGATTACAGTTCTCAGAGGAAAAGATAGAGCAGAGCCATGTGTGAGAGGACAGAGTGCAGAGATGGTCAAAATGGCTTGGCTTAAAATGAGAACAAATGGACCCAGGGAAACCAGAGACACGTGGTTCAGCTCCTCCCAGGCTGGGCTTTCTGGGATCTGATTCAATAGTGGAGCAAAAGAAGGGATGGTAGGATTGAAAAAGACCAGGATGAAAATAAGAATGATTTGGCCTAGGAAGTAGACAGTGGGGTTCCTCTCGGGCATGGTCTCTAGTAATCAAGTCTGGAGAGTGGAGCGAGAGGAGCAGGGCACACAATAGGATCCAAGGTCCCTGAATTAGAAGATGTAGAAGGAGCAGTGGATAGCATGCTCTGGATCCAGAGTCAGGAAGACTTGAGTTCAAATCCAGCCTCAGATACTTACTAGCTGTGTGACCCTGAGCAAATCACTTAACTTCTGCCTGCCTCAGTTTCCTCATCTATAAAATGTAGATAAGAATAGCATTTACTTTCCATGGTGGTTAGGAAGATGAAATGAGATATTGTTTGTAAGAACTATGCAAAGCTTAAAGTACTATATAGATGTTAATTGTTATCACTATTATCTTTACTGCTCCAATGGATGACCCCTGGAACATTTTTTAAATCTCTACTTATTTGTCATTGACCTCTTTATAATAAAAAGCTAGGTGATTCAGTGGGTAGAGTACAACTAAATCTGGAGTCAAGAAAACTTGAGTTCAAATCCAAGTCTCAGACATTTCCTAGCTATGTGACTTTGAGCAAGTCACTTAACCTCTGCCTCAGTTTCCTCATTTAAAAAACAGCAATAATAATAGCACCTACCTCCCAGGGTTATTGTGAGTATTTGAGCACTATGTAAATTATTATTATCATTAATAATAATAATAATTACTATTTTTTAAAAAATACTGAACTTGCCAGTAATTTGGATTCTGGTTGACTATAATTTGTGTAATTGTATGGCCTTTATGTCTTCTTACATGCAGCACACCATTGCTGTCTTTAGATGGTAAACTCCCAGAAGGCAGGAACTGTGGATTTTCACTGACCAATTAGCATGGATATACTTAACAAATAGATCTGGATAATGATAATAAGTATACCTCTAGGGGCATAGTGGATGGCTAGAAGATACAGGCAGAAAAACCAAGTCAGTCTCATCTCTGTAGTATGGTCAGATCTCCTCTAGAACTAATAAGAAGAGGGAGTATGGCACAGCAGAAAAAAATGCTGGCTTTGGAGCCAGGGGAACAAAGTTCAAATCTTGTCTTTGCTGCTTCCCACCTCTGTGATCTTAGATAAGTCACTTAACCTGGGCCTCAGTTTATTTATTTGTAAAATGAGAGAGTTGGACTAGATGACCTCTGAGGTTCTTTCTAATTCTAGAGCTATGGTGATAAAAACAAAGTTCCAGGATTTTACACTTGTATAACCATACTTCTGAAGAAAAGAATATGACTGCAGAATTTTGTCTACTGCAGAGATTCAATTCAGTTCATCAAACAAATAGTTACTTAAGGTTTATTCTATGCAAGGCAATGTGCTAGGAATATAAAAGCAAAAATAAAACAGGCCCTGACCTCAAGGTCCTTACATGCTACTGGAGGATACAACACATACATGGATAAATAAATGGAAGATAATTTGGGAAGGAGAGAACACTTAAACCTGGGCTTCAGGGTAGCACCAGGAACAAAGACTGAAGGAATGCCCAGTCCTCAGAATGAAGACATCTCACTGTCGGGAAGGCACCTCCAAGGCCATGGAGTGCCAAGCTATATCTGAACCAGAATTCCCTCTGCAAAAAACTACTTAACAATGAGCAATCTAGCCTTTGCTTGAAGACCTACAGTTTGGGAAACTGCTAGTTACACCAGTTTGGCTAGATCAGCCTCTGTGTTTGGGGAAGGGAACAGACTTTGTGTTATGATTCTTTGAATCCCTTTCCCAAGAAATTTATGTGAGATGTCAACATTTCTTTGAGATGTTGGTAGTTTTATGTTTTATTCCATGTAACTGTTACAGTGTACTGTCTGCTACAGTAGCCAAAAGTAAAAACACTCTAGAATGGAAAGTATTTGCGTCCATTAAACTATGAAGGAAATGCCAAGATGGTACAAATAAAACAAACATGAACCTCCCCATAACTCCCTGACAAATTTATTTCAGCCTCCTGGAAAAGGCCAGAATTAGAGGGATTATTCATTAAGCATTGTGTGAAAAGGAAAATGGTTTTGTTTTGGAAGTGTGATTATTTTTTTCTCCTCTTAAAACAGGAGGATTTATTCAAGAAATCTCTTGGAAAATAAGTAACAATAATAATGGTAATAGTAATAGCTAGCATTTACATAGCACTTTAAGATTTTCAAATTACTCTTTCAAATGGGATCCCATTTGATCTTCACAACAACCCTAGGAGGTAGGTACTATTTTATTTGCCTCATTTTACAGATGAGGAAACTGAAGCAAACAGAAGTTAAATGGCTTGCCTAGAATCACACAACCTGTAAGTGTATGAGGTTGAATTTGAATTCAGGTATTCTTTACTCCAGGCCCAAGACTCCAGATCCAATATAGAAGCAAACTGACCTGAGCATATGAATGACAATCACATTTAAAATAAAATGTATGAATGCATTCTAGAAATGGAAGAGAAAGATCTAAGATGGCATTTCAACTGCGGGTGATTGCTAGAGTTGTTAGATGTCAAAGATAGCACAAGTCAGCATATTGAACAATCTACAAAAGTGTCACTGTTTTTAATGTTCACCATCAGAAATAATAACTAAGGAAATCAAGGCCATATCAGGAATATACTCCTTCTTCACTGTAGCCTCTTAGACTCCTTAGCTCCCTTCAAAGCTCAACTCAAAAGTCAACAGGTACTTCAGGTTTTTTCTAATTCCTCCAGCTATTAACACTGCCCCTCACTAACTTGGCACGTACTTTGTATTTATATCTACTTTGTTTTCCCTAATGGAAGGTAAGCTCTTTGAGGGCAGGAACTATTTAATTTCTTATCTTGTATACCCAGCACAGAACATATTTAGCAGGGAAGAGTGGAAGAATGGAGAGATGGACTTGTGATTTAGTATAGGTCTAGTCACCTCCTACCAAAAAATACTACCAATCAATAAACATTTATTAAGCACCTACTCTGTGCCAGGAACTGTGTTAAGCACTGGAGATAGCAAAAAAAGAGATAAAAGAAAGTCTCTGTCCTCAAGGAGCATACAATCCAACAGGGGAGACAACATGTAAAGAAATATATACAAAGTAAACCATATACAGGATATAATTAACAGAGGGAAGGCAGACTTAAGAGGTGTTGGGAAAGGTTCCCCTTTAAGATGAGATTTAATTGGGACTTAAAGGAATAGAAGGAAGTCAATAGGTGGAGTTGAGGAGGGAACACATTACAGTCATGGGAGGCAGCCAGAGAAAATGCCCAGAATACAAGATTGAGTGTCTTGTTTGGGGAACAGTCAGAAAGCTAACACCATTGGATCAAAGAGTGCATGTTGGGGACTGTGTAAAAAGACTAGAAAGGTAGAATTGGTTTAAATTATGATGGGCTTTGAATGCCATACAGAACATTTGTATTTGATCTGGGAGACAATAGGGAGTCATTGGATTTTATTGAGTAGGTCAGACCTGTGCTTTAGGAAAAGCATAGATTGGAGAGGAAAGAGATTTGAGGAGGCAGACAAAGCAGCAGACTATTGCAATAGTTTACATGTGAGGTGATGAGAGCCTACACCAGAGCGGCAGCAGTGTCAGAGGAGAAGAGGAATATTCAAGAAATTTTAAAAAGTGAAATCAATAAGTCTAGGCAATCAATTTTATATGGTGGTTAAGAGTGAGGGGAGCAGCTAGGTGGCACAGTGGATAGAGCACCGGCCCTGAGTTCAAATCCAGCCTCAGACATTCAACACTTACTAGTTGTGTGACCCTGGGCAAGTCACTTAATCCCAATTGCCTCACTAACAATTTTTTTAAATTTTAAAAAAAAGAGAGAGAGATAGTGAGGACTCAAAGATAACTCCTAGGTTTCAAGGCTGAAGGACTAGGAGACTGCTCTTGCCCACTACAGTAATAGGGAAAGTAAGGAGGTGGGGGGGGGGATTAGGAGGAAAGAATGAATGAATTCTCTTTTGGACATGTTTAGTTTACAATACATACTGGAAATCCAGTCTGAGATGTCTTAAAGGCAGTTGAAGATGTGAGACTGGAGGTCAGCAGAGAAATTGGGCAGGATAGGTACATTTGATAATTGTCAACATTGTCATAGTAATTAAATTCATGAGAACTTATGAGATCATTAAGTGAAATAGTATAGAAAGAATAGAGAAGAAAGTCCAGGACAAAACCTTAACCTATGGTTAGAAGGTGTGATCTGGATGATGATCCAGCAAATGAGACTGGGAAAGAGCCATCTTTTAGGTAGGAGGAGTACGGGGGTGGGGGATCCCAAAAACCTAGAAAGAAGAGAATATCTAGGAAGAGTGAACAACAGTGTCAAAAACCGCAGAGAGGCCAAGGAGAATGAGGATTGAGAAAAGGCCATTGGATTTGACAACTAAGATAATTGATAACTTTGGAGAGAGCAGTTTCAGTGGAATGATAAGGTTGAAAGCCAGATTGTAAGGGGTGAAGGGAGTGGGAGGAAAGAAAATGGAGACACTGATTATAGATGATTATAGTCTTCTCAAGGAGTTTAGCTACAAAGGACAGAAAAGATATAAGGCAATAATTAATGGGGATGGAAGGATGAAGTGAAAGGTTGGGGTTTTTTTCAGGATGAGGGAGACATGGGCATGTTTGTAGGCTGTAGGGAATAAGCCAGTAGACAGAAGAAGATAGAAAATAAATGACAAAATGGCAATGGCAGAGGGTATATCTTCTCTGATGGAAGAGATCAAAGCACTTGAACAGGTAGAGGAGTTAGTCTTAGTAGGGAGTAAGACCACCTCATCATGTGAGATGGGGTGAAGGAGGAAATAGTGACACAAGCATCTGAGTGATGAGATGAGGAAGAAAGGAGGATGAATTCACAGCAAATGTTCTCAATTTTTTCTGTAAAATATAAGGCAAGGACCTCAGTTAAAGGGTTTAGTTAGCGGGACCCATGGGAAATTTGAAAAGAGATGAAAAGTTTTGGAAGAACCTCTATGGAGATTGGGGATAGTAAGTTGATAAGGGAGGTATAGTAGGAATACCTAACAACAGTGAGGACCCAGTTGAGGTTGTGTAGTATAAATTTGTAGTTGAATTAGGCCACAAAGGGGAAATGAAAAGAAAATAGCTAGAGCAGGGGAGATGACCTGGGAGAGAATTTAGGGGTCCAGTTTCTTCTAATGAGAAACTTCTGCCTAACAATTGGCAATCTTAGAGCATTGCCTCAAGCACTTATATATTTAGTAATTAGCCTAGGGTTGCAGAGCTATTATTTGTCAGACATAGCCTTGGAGCCAGGAAGACCTGGGTTTACATTCTAACTGTCTATCCACTCTGCCATGCTGCCTCTCAGGTGTCCCAACATGCTAACTGATTGATATAGCTAGCTCATTTTTGTTTCCTCTCCTTGCTTGGAATGTATCTTTCTGGAGCACAGTTCAGGCCATACAGTAATAGATCCTCAGTTTTCAGTTTTTACTTAACCTATTTAAGCCCCTCTGGTTTTTTCCAAAGTTGTTGTGTCTTTCACAGCCTTACCTTTCAAGAACTATGTGTAACTTTTAATGAGGTCCTTCTGTTCAGTTCAATTAAACCAGCACCTATTAATGACCTACTATGTCTATGGCATGAATTTCTGAAATGTAGAAGAAATAGACAGAGAATTGGAGGGGGGGGAATGGGAAATGTGATATTTGGTAGGGAGGGAGAGAGACAGACAGAGACAGGGAGAGAGAAAGAAATGCTATACTCCACAAATCTGATTATAACTTTGAAGTATACTTCTCAATCTAATAATTCCAAGTAGGAAATTTGTGTTCTACTTTCTTTTGATTCTTTTTAAGATCAATGATATCAGACTGCTAGGTTTACATCCCAAAGACATCCAAAAAAGAGAAAAAAGACCTATTCGTACAAAAATATTTACAGCAGCTCTTTTTGTGGTGGCTAAGAATTGGAAATCAAAGGAATGCCCATCAGTTGGGGAATGGCTAAACAACCTGTGGTATATGATTTTGATGGAATATTATTGTGCCAAAAGAAATTATAATTAGGATGATTTCAGAAAAGCCTGGAAAGACTTATATGAACTAAAGCATAGTGAAGTGAGCAGAACCAGAAGAATGTTGTGCACAGTGACAGCAATATTGTTTCATAAAGAACTGTGAATGGCTTAACTATTCTCAGCAATACAATGATCCAAGACAATCCCAAAGGACTAATGATGAAGTATACTATCCACCTCCAAAGAAAGAACTGATATTGATTGAACACAGATTAAAGCATGCTATTTTTCACTTTCTTTCATTTTTTTCTTTTATTCAAGTCTTCTTATACAAAATGACTAATATGGTAATGTTTTACATAATTGCACATGTATAACCTATATTATGATTGCTTACTGCCTTAGGAAGAAGGGGGAGAAGGAAGGGAAGAAGGGATAGAAATTTGTAACTCAAAATTTTAAATAAAAATGTTTGTTATTTTTTAAGATTTATGGTATCCAAAAATAAAATAAATAGAAAAAGAAGGAAAAATGGATCCCTTAAAAAAATAGGATTCTAGATTTGAAGCTGGATGGAATTTTAGAGGCCATCTACTCCCAGAAGCATAGAACCATTCAGAATCAGAGGATACTTCAAAGACCATCTACTCCAACCTTTATCTGAACAAGAATCCTCTCTAAAACATACCCAACAAGTTTCCATCCAGCCTTTGTTTAAAGACCTTCCCAGTGCAGGGGAACCCACTCACTACCTTCCCAAGGCAGAGTCTTTCTACTTCTGGCTATTTTCTTTTACTTTTTTTCACATCAACTTTAATTCTGCCTCTTTGCAAGATTCACTTATTCCTCCCAGTTCTTCCCTTTGGAGGCAAGCAGAACAAGTCTGTGTCTTTCTCATCCACATTGTCTCTCTGACTTCTGAATTTCATTCTTAAGAACTTTCCATTCCCCTTGGGCCAACTTCCCCTGGAGAATATTAGTCCATGGGATTCTACCTTTTCCCTGATGAGCTAAAATGTTTCTGACCTTTGTGTAAATGGTCATAAGAGGTCATCTAGTCCATCTCCTTTATTTTATAAATGAGATAAATAATTGACACCCTCTCCTGATTTTTCCCCAATAAGGTCCAGAGAAATTAAGGAACTTGTCAGAGGTCACACTGATAGTGAATAGCAATGTCTGGATTCATACCCAAGTCCTCTGACTTCAAATCCAGTGCTTTTCCCACCACACTCTGGTTTGGGTGTGATTTTTTTTCTAACTTGTTTAATTATTCAGTATTTAATTCAGAAATTTCAATATTTCAAGGATCTGTGATGTTTTTCCCAAGGTGCTTAAACCCTTCCCTATCACTATCCCTCTATGACAGCTTGAACACACTGGATAGGTATTTACCAAATGTCTTTCAACTACTACAAACCAATGACAGAGAGACAAAGACCCTATCCTCAAAGAATTTAAAATAAAAGGAAACTATTTCATTCTAAAGGGTGTTTTATACTTGGCCCAAGCATTACTTCTGTGATTTTATTCTCCTCCTTGAAAATAATAGCCACTGACATTTATAAAGGGTGTCCCAAAAGTCTTAGAACAGTTATGCTAAGACTTTTGGGACACCCAGTATAGCCCTTGAAAGTTTATAAGGAACTACATTATTACTCAATCCACACAAAACCTGGTGGGGTAGGAATTTCAGGTATTATTATCCTCTTTTACACAAGAGGAAATTGAGGCTCATAGATATAAATTACCCATGGTCACCCAGCTTGTAAGTATCAGATGCATGGTTAGAAATCCAGTCCCTCAGCCTCCAAGTCCAGCCCATTTTCTGTTTCATCCTACTTCCTCCTCAAATCCTTTTTATCAGTGACATATGGTCATGAATAAGAAAAGAAGTCAGGTAAAATTAGCAACAGAAAATACCTCCCTTATCTACAAAGCAAATGGAAGTACCCATTAATGGAAAGGCATTAACCTAATTATTCATTTATGTTTCTATTTCAGCTGTGCCTTTCACATTATTTGAATCCAGAAAGCCTGTGCTGGCTCTGGTCTCCATGAACTATCAGAGTAATCAGGAACATTGACCCACTTTTCAAGCTGTACTTTGCATTGCAACCCAGGATGGGTGGGAGAATTGAGGAAGGAAGATGAAGAAAATGGGCTTTCCAATTTGCTGCTCCCAAGCTCCTACAGTTCACCCTTATTTAGTTCACAATAAGGAGACTGGAGATAGACAACAACCTCATTTGCATTTCCATAGACGTTAAGATTTATAAAACACTTTAGTTGCAATTACCATTTTACAAATTTTGATACACAAATTTAATACAGCATTTTACAAACGAGGATAGTGTGGTGTACAGACTAAATAACTTGACCCTAGTCAAACATCTAGTAGAATCAAAGGAAGAATTCAAACCCATGTCTCCTGATACCAAATCTAATACTTTGTTATAGAATGTGAGCCCCTTAAGAACAGGGATTGTTGTCTTTGAATTGGTGTCCTCAGCACTTAGGACAGTGCTTAGACACAGCATTTGATAAATAAATGCTTGTTGGTTGGTTGATTACAGAATCTTGCTGTAGCCTGGTAGAAGCTGATATTTACCATCCCCTTTTTCACTTACCCCACAAATACTCAGATACCAGAGTCAGAATACTCTTAAGGGCAATTGTTCATTTGCCTGGTGGCCTGTGGATTAACCTACAGTTTGAAAAGGGCTCTAACAAGGGAGTGAAGGTAGGGATTTTTTTTTCCCCTCTGGAAATTACATAAAAGCAATCACATTATGGGAGTATCCCCTCTCAGATTAGTGAAGATAGACACTAAATTTTGTATAAAGGACAGAGGGGGCTGGGGGGCAGCTAGGTGGCACAGTAGATAGAGCACCAGCCCTGGAGTCAGGAGTACCTGAGTTCAAATCAGACCTCAGACACTTAACACTTACTAGCTGTGTGACCCTGGGCAAGTCACTTAACCCCAATTGCCTCACTAAAAAAAAAAAAAAAGAAATCAAAGAAATGCTAATTGACTGACACCCAAAGAGATAAAATGACCAAAAACACATAATTAATTAATGACAAAGCCAGATCCAGAACACCTGTCTCCTGTTTCTCAATCCAATCAGTGTTCTTTCAATTAGACAATTCAAATCACCCAGCTCTGCCAGAAATTTACACAAACTGGCCTGCTCTGCCCAAATGGAAGTAAAATTAAAAGCTTCCCCCATCCCTTCCCAATGAATATTTATGGAGATGATATATAGAGAGTATATATCCAGTCCCCATCCACTAGAGTCTTTTTCTTGTGTTTCATCATGGTATGGAGATGATGATGATGCTAACTGTGTCATGAGATCATAGTTTAAAAGTCTCTCATTTTGGAGATAAGAAAACTGAGGACCAGATTGACTTAGTGTTGCCCAGTGTCAGAGGCAAGCTTCAAACCCAAGTATTATGACTCCAAATCCAATACTACCAAGCTAGAAAGATTTTAAGGACTGTCCAGAAATGAACAGTGTACCTGTCATTCAGTGGCTGAGTTCTGAGAGATTCATCACTCAAAAACAAAGAACAAACCTCCAGAGGATGTTCTCTAATACGTTTCAAAAACTCAAAAAGACTGTCTACTAAGGCTAGAACAGGTTGCTATCTGCATCTATGAAGGGAGTGCCCATATAAGTGAAATTACAGGTCTTCTCAGTTCTCATCTCCTCCATAAACCTTCTCTGACCATGCCACACCCTCATAGATCTTCCCCTTTTCTGAAGCCGTAGGCCAATCATATTCTGTCTCACTCGATTTAACATTTAACTCTCTACTCTTGTGTGGTTTACCGATTGTGTTTATCATTCATGTGTCTTCAGCTAAATGTGTCCGTTCCTTGAAGGGAATGTCCACATCTTATACTTTTTTTGTATTCCTCATAATACCTAGTAGAGCACTTTATTTAATAGCTAGTAGACTTTTTTTTTTTTCAGATTGCAGAGAGTTTCTTTTAATTCAATTTTTATTTTCAGTTCCAAGTTCTCTCCCTTCTCGCTCCCCCTCACCCACCCTTTAAAACTGCAAAAGAGTTATGAATTGATTAGGTCTGGTAGAAATGTTACACGTTAATTGTGTTTAAATTTTAAAAGTCTGCCTCATCTATTAGTCTTACATAATATTTATCTCTTTCTCTTATAGGTTGTGGCTCTATCTTCTTGGTGTCTCCTGAGAGATTCAACTTACTATACACTGTCTGTTGTTGCCCTCATTGTGGTAAGTGTTGGAATTGCATCACTAGAAATAATTATTGGGGGGCAGCTAAATGGCGCAGTGGATAGAGCACCAGCCCTGGAGTCAGGAGTACCTGAGTTCAAATCCGGCCTCAGACACTTAACACTTAACTAGCTGTGTGACCCTGGGCAAGTCACTTAACCCCAATTGCCTCACTAAAAAAAAAAAAAAA
This sequence comes from Dromiciops gliroides, assembly GCF_019393635.1. Lineage (NCBI taxonomy): Eukaryota > Metazoa > Chordata > Mammalia > Microbiotheria > Microbiotheriidae > Dromiciops > Dromiciops gliroides. Next base: position 559,187,813 of record NC_057862.1, on the reverse strand, counting down.
TTTTTTAAAAAGAAATAATTATTGGGCAGCTAGGTTGCCCAGTGGACAGTTATTGGACTTGTAGTAAGAGAGACCTGAATTCAAATTCTGCCTCTGACACATACTAATTGTGTGACCCTGGTCAGGTCACTTAACTTCTGTCTACCTCAGTTTCCTTGGAGAAGGAAATGGCAAACCACTCCAGTATCTTTGCCAAGAAAACCCCAAAAGGGATCACAAAGAGTTGGACATGCAGAAATGACTGAACAGCACCACCACCTCAGTTTCCTCATCTGTAAAATGCAGATAATAGCACCTACTTCTCCAGATTGTAATGAGGATCAAATATGCTAACATATGTAAAGCACTTTGCAAACTTTAAAGCACAATAAATGTAGCTATTATCATTGTCGTTATCTTGCCCCACTTTAATATGTCTTCAGGTATAATGACCATTTTCCAGAAGGGTATTTTTAAAATAATAGAGCTAAATCCAATTCTTTTCAGCCAGCTCTGGAATTATCGCAGTGCTTAAAAATGATATAGCCAATCTGCCCGAGACTAGTATCAGAAGGCAACTATAGGAGCTCTGGCTAGAAACTCTGGAGTTTGAAGCAACTTTAGCAGCCAACTGGTCCAGTTTAATTCTATTCAATTTGATTCAACAAACAATTTTAAGCCCCTACTATGTACAGGGTAACATTCTAGGTACTTAACATTCAAGACAAAAGCAAAACAGTCCCTACCCTAAAGGAGCTCACATTCTACTAAGGAGTAGAAAGTGGGAGCAGGGGAAGATACAACATGTTTACCGATAAATACAAAGTTTATAGATACTAATATCAAGCAACTTTAACAGGTAGAGGGAATTAATCAGTAGGGAAATTAAGAAAGGCCTCTTGAAGGAGAGAGCACCTGAGCTGTGCTTTTGAAGGAAGTCAGTGTTTCCAAGAGATGGAAGTGAGGAAGGAGTGACTTCCAGAAATAGTGCTGGGAGGGGGCAGCTAGGTGGCACAGTAGATAAAGCACCAGCTCTGGATTCAGGAGGACCTGAGTTCAAATCCAGCCTCAGACACTTGACACTTACTAGCTGGACAAGTCACTTAACCCCCATTGCCCCACAAAAACAAACAAAAAAACAGACAGTGCTGGAAGATGGAATGACTTGTAGTAGAAGTAGTTGGCAGTTACTCCTGAGAGGTTTGAAGCCCTTGAGCTTCTCCTTATCACTGACAGGGAACTCATTTACCATATAAGGAAAAAAAATGGGTATCTTGGGCTCTTAAGTGAGTTAATCTAAGGACACTAGTGAAACACATTTCATTAAGTTTTAACCTGTAATGTCAAAGAACTCTGGTTTGGAGGCTTAATCTGTTACAATATGAGTGATAAGGAAAATGACCTTGATATAATATGCATGGGAGGAGGGGTGTTTTTCTTTCTTATTTTTTTAAAGGGAAAAATGCCCTGGAAGACTCTTCTATTTATTTTACTCAGAGTTCTTAAACACCATTTCAGAAAAGCTTTATCCTGTGTTGTAAACTCACTCTGATTACTATGGATTATGGTTTTCTGTCTTTAGGGCAGCCTGATTTTGGTAAATTACATTTAAAAATATATATGGGTAGGGGATTTTGCAGCCAAATCCAACTCTCTTTTCTGTTGAATTCTAAAATGAGAAGATGCTTGCAGTTTATAAATGCAAACAAGTGGAAGGAAGGAAGTCTAGCAGGTCAAGTTTTTCCTAGGAACACCCAGTCTTATTCTCCCTCACTGTCTTTCCATGGCATATTTGCCTGAATTTGTTTCTTTTTCTATTTTTGGCATGGACACCTTCTGGAATACATGTGAAATAATTTGTTTTCTTGTCTGTTTTATGTAGGCAGCTTCAACATAAAAGAAATGTAATTGCTAGTAATGATTTATGAAGTAGGGAAGGGGCTTTTGTTTCTACAAACTGAAAAATCTCTCTCACACACACACACACACACACACATACACACTGCTTGGATACTTCAACTGTCCTCAACATGCAGGTTATCAATTACAGAGCCTGTGAATATTCTACACACACAATGCTAAGGCAGATCTAAATTTCTCTCAGACGGCCATAAAACAAATAAAACAAATGTTCCATGGCTACAAACCTGTGGCTTCTTAGACTGTTTGTTTACAGAACAATTGTCAAAATGATTAGATGGGAAGAAGGGAGAAATCGAAATTGAGGGGGGGTCATGTCTGTTATTATAAGGAAGTAGGAGCTATCACTTTGAATATTTTCCATTGTCTTGGTTCTGTCCCCTTTAAGAAATCTGATGATAAAACGAAAGATTCATTCCTTCTTGAAAGAGAGGCTCTGAGCACGTAATTTAGAAATAGCTAGAGTATACTTATGTTAAGTGAATTCCTTTTAAAAGGCATCTCAGATCACTCAGACAACAGAGAAAAAAGAGAGGGAAGATGTAGAGGTTTCAAACTACAGCTGGCTAGAGAAGCAGCTTAGACAAAGAGAAATTAGAGCATTGGAACATTTAATGTGCACTGTAAGTAGCAAAGAGATGTGAAGGCATCAATATTCCAAAAAACTTCTGAATACAAGTTGGAACAGACAATACCAGAAGCCTAAAGGTGGAAGAAAAATATTAAGAGTAACAGTTTTAGTAACAGTTAGTTTAATGACTAGGAAACCAATTTGTACTTAGATTTTTCTTTTAACCTTTTGTCCGACTGGGGTATTTTGTATTTGTTAATAGAAAGTACATGTAATAAATGTATATGATGCCATAGAAATGGTTAAGATACATAGATAGGAAAAATGTATGTGTGTTGACGATATATATGTGTATGTGTCATTATACCTGAAAACATAGTAAAGTGGGACAAAATAACAATAATAATAATAACTATATATAAATATACACACAGGTCCTCCTGAACCCAAGGCCAGTACTTTATCCACTGCGCCACCTAGCTGCCCCTTTTTGTTTATTTTTTAAGGGAAGGTACTTGGGAAATGATTGTGGAGTCAAAACAAAATGCTTCAAAAGTTATTTTTTTAATTGGTTTCAAAATAGGTCAGTATGTTGAATGATAAACCCTTGCTTTTCTCAGTAGCTCACTTCTAAATCAGGTCTAGCCATTGTTACTAGGCTACCCTATAGTCCATTAGTGCCTGGGCTGACAGAGTAAGGGTCCACTACCAATCCACAAAGTACCCACTGTCATATGATTGTTCCACCTTTGCTCTAGGGTAATCATCAGCAAATGGTATTTGGGGTCTTTTGGATTTTTGCCTCCCCCTGTTTCCGTAGCTTCATGGGTTTTTCTGATGCCCAAGGACTCCTTGAGGTAAAAACCACAGGAATTCTCTGGCCCGCTCTCCTCCCACCTACTTTTTCCTAAAAATAGATTTCCTTCTAAGGTGCTCTAAAGGGGGATTTTTATACAAAGCTCTGCCATATATTTTTCTGGACAGTCTACTAAAATCTGTTTCTCTAGTCCTTAATTGGGGTACAGTAATCTAGAACCTAAACAAATACTGTCCTTTTAGCCCTTACCCCTCAAGCATTATCTATACCCAACCTGTTAACTATATATACATAGACTATAGAATCTGAAACCCCCTACTTACCTTACCCCCACACCCTACAAAAAGGGACTCTCTGCATTTGGTGAATCGATCTCTGCCCCCCCCAAATGGAAGCTTTGCCCCCTACATGTTACAAATTGACCCACTAACACCACCACAACCATTAAACTCAACTGTTTTTTCATATTTTACTGCCAGCGTGTCTCTGTACCAGCCTAATTTACTGAAATGTGACTATAATTTGCATAATCATAATTTACATAAACTCAAATCCTTCATTGCATAGTCGGTCTAACAGCTGGAAAAAAAAATCCTCCTTTTTTTTCCCCTTTTGGTCTTACTGCTAGATAAAGGGACATTATGAACGTAAAGATGCAGGAAATTGTCCACAGTAAATATGCTTATCAGGCAGTCTCAGTTGGAATCAGTGGGCCAGCTCCAGATAACCTCATCTGAGAAGAGGCCTGGCTGTCAAATATAAATAGCTGCTAACTACCACACTGGATGGAACAGGATCTGTGACTGGCACTCGTGAGCAACAGAAATCCACGAGGCAGTTGGTTCCCTTGGGCCAGTTCAGCAAATTGTCATCAAGTGCCTACTATGTGTAAGGCCCCAAGGACTAGGGACTGAGATGGTAAAAATCTTTTCTGGTTTTCATCATTTTGTGAAGGGGTTGTTCTGAGACATGGCTGAGCTATTCCTGATCATCTCAGGAACAGGAATGAAAGCAGTTCTAGGAAATGGAGAGGAAGAAATAAGCTAGCCACCCTCCTTCCCATTGTTAAAAATCATTTCTGACTACTCAGTCAGCATTTATTAAGAGCCTACTATGTGCTAAACCCTATGCTAAGCACTGGGGATACAAAGAAAGGCAAAAATCCTTCCCTGTTCTCAAGGAACTCACAGTCTAATGAAAACTTACCCACCAGGTATTATTTTACCCTGAGAATATCTTTACTAGAGTAAGTTGTAGAAAATGGAATGACAACACTGTCAGTTCAGGCCTGGAACTCACATCTCATCAGTACCTCCTGCCCATGGGGTCCCTCTCTCCCTCTCTCTAATAAGAATTGGAGCTTCCCAGAAACTTGTATATAAGTTGGGTGTCTAGACCAGCCAACTCTTTCTTTTCCACCACTGCGCTCCTCCGGACTTCTTCATGATGCCTAGAGCTGTATGTCCCCTCTCTTTTACTTCCCCCCATCCTTGATTCCAGCTTCCTTTTGTTTGTTTTCTTTCATTATCTGTTTATAATGAATACTTTTTGGAATTCTTTCTTGGGTAGTTCAGCAAATAGAGTTCCTTTAGATAACCATATAACCTAACTTTGATCATCAAATTGTCCCTTCATACCCTTGTTGCTTTTCCATCACCATCATTTCCCCTATTCTATTGATTATGGGATGACTACCACTATCTCTGCTCTTGCCTCTTATATAATCTTTGGGCTTTTTTCCCAAGTTTGCTTTGCCAGAAGGATCCTACAGCCCCCAAACTGATTCATGAGGCAGGAATCCTTATTTAAATTTGACTTCAGGGCAGAAGTCATATCCATGCATAACTGTCTGGTCGACTGCCATGCTTTCCCCTGCATGCCTTTGGAATCCTCTCCTCAAATGTAATCAGGAAGGCTGGAGTTAATTCATCTGTGTTCCCTCTTGTTAAATTCATTCTCATTAATTTGGCTAGAGAAAGGCCAAGAGAAACAACTGACAAATAACAGAATTTACAAAGAGTTCCATGCTACCTATGTGAGGGTGCTCTGGGTGGTGTCCTGCTGAGATTCTTTCCCTTTGATAAATAGAATGAGAGAAAGCATTTTCAAAGTTCCTGCCTCTTAAAGAGTCAGAATAATGTTCAATTTTGTCTCCTATCATTTTCAATAGCTTTAAATTTTGGCAGAACCTGAGACTGCAAAGCATACTATAAAAGCTTAGAATTAGAAATACATGACACCCCTTTACTCCATATTTATATAAAATAGCACCACGAGGGAACAAAACACATAAGAACTGATATGTCTATTTCTAAACTGTCTTCTGTTTAAAACGGGGCCCTGGCACCAGGGCTCAGGCTTTTCAATCTAACTTTCCTAGCTTTATGCCATGAAGTCTTCTGAATAGTCTTCTCTTTCTTCATCAAACGTGAAAGTAGCACTCCAACTAAAGTTGTATTCCTGGATAGGATACCTTCGAGAAATTCTCCAATTATGCACGCCTGCCATGTTTGGGGGAAAATGACAACTAGACTGAAAGATTATGACTGCCAGTCCATTCTCCACACTGCTGCCAAGGGTTATTTCTAAAGTTGTCTGACCATGTCATTCCCAGCTCCAAAAGTTCCCATGGCTCCCTGTTGCTATGAGGATCAAGGATAAACACCTCTGTTTGGCACTGAAAGCCTTTCATGGTCTTATTCCAACCTGCCTTTCTAGTCTTATTATACTTTTTATATAATCTTATTTCCTTGCATAAACTCTACAGTACAGCTAAATGGGTTTTGCTGTTTCTTACAAGCAACATTCCATCTTCCACCTCTCAGAATCCCAATTTTCCTTCAAAGTTCAGCTCAAACTCCACCTGGTTCATGACACCTTTCCTGATCCCCTTAGCTGCTAGTGCTTTCCCTCAAAAATTATCTTGTATTTATTTCATATACATTCTGTATTAAAATATACACAATATATAAAATATATGCATATACTTATACGTGTACATGTTTTCCCCATTATAGAATACCCTCCTTGACAGCAGGAATAGTTCTTCTTTATATACTTAGTACCTGGCACATAGCAGGTGTTCAATAAGTGCTTGTTGATTGATTATATTGGTGCTCAAATGTTTCCCAAAGGCCAAGAGTAAAATAACCTGCTTGAGTGGGGCAGCTAGGTGGCGCAGTGGATAAAGCACCAGCCCTGCATTCAGGAGGACCTGAGTTCAAATCCGGCCTCAGACACTTGACACTTACTAGCTGTGTGACCCTGGGCAAGTCACTTAACCCCCATTGCCCTGCAAAAAAATTTAAAAATTAAAAAATAACCTGCCCCCAGGGCTCAAACAGTCTGCAAAACTCCCAAGTGGTGCCTGAACCAGATTAAAAATGAATATTTAACAAAAGAAATAAAAATAAAATACAATAGTGGTTTTCCAAGTCAGTAGGCAGCCCACAAGAATTTGTCTCTATTTGAGTTTGGTATCACTGGCATAAAAGACATGTTAAAGAGGGGAAGAGAGCTCAGACATGAAGACTTATTAGGGAGCTTTTGCAATAGACTAGTTAGGTGGTAATGAGGAACTCCAGGAGGGTGGTGGACATGGGGACAATTGCAAAAGATGTTGAGAAGTTGGAATTCATAAGACTTTATCCACCATGACCTAGAATAGTACATTTATTTCAGATCATGGCTCCTTTGCTCTTCACAAGAGTCCTGAGGTGGAGGGAGGTAAAGTCCTCTAGCTAACATCACTTAATAACCAGCAACGAGACAGGGATGTACTGCTTCCCATGGCTCTTCACTTAAAACTCATTCCACTAAATTATAACTTCTTTTCTCCCAATCTTCTTGATGTTTAGAGAGGGAGGAATAACAAGATGGGCTGGCACCTACTTCTCTCTCCCTTTGCTGATCACACAGAACTCTAGTGAAGACCATTCAGAATGGGGACTTTCTAGTCCAACTCTGCCACTAATTCAGGCAAAGGTACCTTTTGTGTCATGTAGACTATTCTTGCCTCCTGACTGATTACATGTGAGAGATGAGAGGGAAGAGACAACAATAGCAGTAAGATTTCCAATGGGAGACTAGATGAAAGGTGGTGCCACTGGCAAAAATAATGAGTTCCATATTGAGAGCAGATTTAGAAGGAAAGATAATGCTTCATTTTGAACATATTGACTTTATAGAACTGGTGGAATATACAGAGAGAAATGACCTGTTGGAGATAAGGTTCTGGAACTCAGAAGAGAAGAGAGGTTTGCTCTGAATGTACATTTTTTTTTTTGCAGGGCATTTGGGGATAAGTGATTTGCCCAGGGTCACATAACTAGTAAGTGTTAAGTGTCTGAGGCCAGATTTGAACTCAGGTCCTCCTGAATCCAGGGCCAGTGCTCTATCCACTGTGCCACCTAGCTGCCTCTCCATGGAGATTTTCATCAGCATAGAGCTGGTATTTAAATTCTGAGGATTAAGTGAGAATACTAAGGGAGAAGGCTTAAAATACTTGAGTACTTTAAAAAAACTATTATTCTTTAAAACTGTTTCATAATCTATTGGATCTAAGCCTTTGTTTATAAATAAATATACATATACATATATATGTTTACACACATACATACATACATATATATATATATATATATATATATATGTAGGCACTTAGCAATCAAAAAATATTTACCAATTTTTGCTAGGTGCTCTACACCATGATAAATGTTGTAGGACATCTAGGGTAAGGGAGGATCCCTGCCTTCAAGAAACTTAAAACTGAGTCAGGAAAATATTGCTATCAACAGGTTAATTATGAGGAGCCCTACAAGAAAGTGCAGGACTTTTACACTATGCAGTGTTAAATAAGGGATAGGGAGGTATGGTGCTCAGTGTATGTGGCTCCCTAACTTGTTCTCTCACACCTTCTCTCCATATCTTCTCATACATCTATGCCATATAATATACATGTAATTATATAAAGAATAATAAATGAAGCCATTGACTTATTAAAGCAAGGATCAGAATCAATACCAAATTAGAAGAATAAAATGTACAGTTATGATGTTGAGTTAAAACAACTCCAACTAGGCCCATTTAAATAAGCTATTTATGCCACAAAATGGGAAGTGGATTTAAAAAACAAACAATAACACTTTTTTGGGAGTATGGACCCTTGAGGTCATTAGTGTGCAAAACTAATTCTCTTTGTGGAAATTTCCTCTAATGATACAGATCAGCAATTCATCTGTAAGTTATGGTCTTATTAAATTGTCTGGAATGTTGAGAGTCTAAGTGACCTGCCCACGGTCATGTAACTATTTCTGAATGTGTCAGAAATAGGATTTGAACATAGGTCTTCCCTAACTCTCAAGTCTGTCCTGTTGTCTACAACAACACACTGTATCTAACCAATATAAATCAACCACCACAATGAGACCAAAAGAACCCAGAAACTACCTTAGCCAGCAAGCACTCGATCACTCTGCCAAGAAGAGAGATATGGTAGTTAATGCTAACTTAATATTCCCTTACTATCTTGGGAATCAGCTCTTCACTGGTCAATATTGTTATATTCTTTCTAGTCAGACTCCTATGTAAACAAGAGTAAATTAAGAATTAAGCATCTCTTCCTTCCCTCTGTTCCCAGTTATTATTGTGTTATCTAACCCACGCAGCAATCTTATCCCTTCTTTGATCTTTCTCTCTCCCCAAGAATAACTAATATTATGAAAACAACAACAATAATAATAACAACAGAAATATTGCTGTTGCCCTTGGCTTTCTTTTCCATTCTCTGTTTCTCTGACTTTTAACACTGCTGACACCCTTCTTAAAAGATCATGCCACATATTTGTTACTCATTCTTGGTAATGTACCCTTACTTTCCATCATCTTTATCAGGGGTCTGTAGACCCTTTGTGGGTTTGGGCAGAAAAGGGGATTGAACTTGGCTGGAAAAAATTATATCATTTTCATGTATCTTTGGTTTCCTTTGAAAGCCTGTGTATTTTATTTTATGCATTTAAAAACATTATTCTGAAAAGGACCCCACAGGTTCACCATGCTGCCAAGAGGATCCTTGACACAAAAAAAGGTTAAGAACCTCTGTTCTATATGTATCCTTTTTAAAAATCAAGTTATTTGGTGAGTTTACTATGTAGCCCTATCATGTCCTTTAGACAACAACCATTTTTTCTCCCCAATGCAATTATTTTGTGTTTGGTTCTCAGTATTTTCTATGTCTCCAGGCCTGACTTATTCTGTAGAATTTCATTCCATAGAATCCTCTGTATTCATCCTCTGAACCCCTTGAAATTTACTCTCTTAAAGTCTAGAACACATATCAAACTATGCCTAGTTTTCTGTCCTCTTTCACAAACTCTGAGAGGGAGTGGGCACTTCTTTCTAAGCTTCATATCATTTCTACTTTGGCAACTAGTTACTCCCTGTTGGTGAGAATCAGAACCCAGAATAGCATTTTGCCTTGTTGGGGCCTCCACATCTTGAAGGATGAAGTTATAATCAAAATAAATTGAGGGGGCAGCTAGGTGGCACAGTGGATAGAGCACTGGCCCTGGATTCAGGAGGACCTGAGTTCAAATCTGGCCCCAGACACTTGACACTTGCTAGTTGTGTGACCCTGGGCAAGTCAACTCCCATTGCCCCGCAAAAAAAAATAAATAAAATAAATTGAGAAGTTATTAGATACTCTGTTTTGGCAGAAAGAGACCTAACAGGGAAGGAAGGAAGGATTATAATGCCAATCTCTGGGGCTACAAATAGATAACTGGAAGTCCCCATCCCTACATCATGCCTTTATGTTAGGCATATAATCTAGTCATATGGAAGACCAAGTGAAAAACTGTGGACTCTTCAGTGCAAATTCATCACTGCTACTGAAGAAAACAACTTAAACAGTGTGTCTTATTAATGCTGGATGAATAATATATACACCCAGAGAGGCAACCCTTTGACAAGAGAACCTAAATTAAGGTATTAGGACATTTCCTTCTCTTGGATACCAGGCAGGTATTTTTTACATTATTTGTAGGTAACCCTTGGCAAATGGGATGTCTCTTCACATAAAAAACCTGACTAGCTTGTCAGTGCTGCCAATCCCATGCGGTATGATAAACCCAGAAATCCCCCTGCTTACAAAATTGATAGAAAACTCCTGATAAGAGCACATGGAAACACATCAATCAAGGAAGGCCAGTAATAGATAGGTTGAGCATTCTAGCTGTTCTTCAGCTACTTCCATGGTTAGCTGAGGCTTCAGATAATTTCTTAGATGAAGAGCAAGAACCATAGACAACAAAATATGGCTGTAGCTGCTACATAGTCTGCAGGTATGGAGTGGTGTGGCCAGAACACTAGTTTACATGCTGGGCACATGCAAATTCACAGTCCAGAAGAAAATGGCTAAGGAGGCAAAAGGCTTTTTCGTCTATTCCATGTGAGGATTAATCAAAGAAACTAGGGGTGTTTAACACATTAAAGAGAAATATCAGCAGGAAAATGGGGAGAAAGCAGAAAGAGGAACAATGGATGAAAGTTGAAAAGAAACAAATATAGACTTTATATAAGAAAATGCTTGCTAAGAAGGCAATCCACAATAGGATCTGTCTTCCTAGCTGGTTTGGAACTTCTCCCTCACTGGAGTTTTTCATGTTTTCAAGCTTAGGCTGGATGATCATTTGTCAAATAAGTTGCAGTTGGGGTGGGGGGGAATAGATTCTTTTTCATGCATGGATGGAATTAGATGATAACTGAGCTCCCTCCCAACTTTGCAAATCTATTCTTCAGTGATTAATGGTGCACATTCACGAGAGACCTGGATGGATTCAGTTGTATAGTCTGTGAAATAATTCCTATCTTTGTGAAGCCAAAGTGACTCATAAGAATCAAAATTGGGACACATTGACTTCACTAGCATCATGTCATACCAACTGAATTACCAGCCCAGACATGTCAGTCTGGTACCTGCTTACCTCTCCAGGCTTAGTCTACATTACTCATTTTTTTACATTCTACATCCCACCACATTGGACAATGAGATCTTCAAACAGGAAGTGCTATCTGCAGCCTCACCACATTTGCAGAGGCTTGCACCATTCTCCTTCTTTCACATGGCTCAGGTCCCCCTCTTCTATGAAGCCTTTCTTGTTCTCCCAGTGTACCCCAAGTTGACAGTGTTACCTTCCTTCTTCTATATTCCTACTATATTTTGTCTGGATCTTTCCTTTGCAGTTATCATACCAAAGGCTGTGCAAAGCATGGGTTAGGTGTGCTAGATGTGTCTGATACAAGCTGAAGCATCACACTCTACCCTGTTTTCTACTTATTCTTGTAAATCCAAATAAACTCTTAGGGGTCGGTGACTGTCATCCGTGGATCCCCCGCACTTAGCACAGTTCTTGGCATAGAGTGGGCCTTGTTAAGTGTTTGTTGGAACAGAATTTACATTTTTGGGCAAGGACAATGAGGGAATTCATTTTACTTGACTGTGCACAATTGTTACACGGTTTTTGCTTTTCTTTTTCCTTTATGAGGAGGAGGTAAAAGAGAGAAAATAAATGGTTTTTAATGGAAAAATAAAATAAAAACAACCATGCAAGATGGCAGGGGAAAAAAGAGATGGAATTGCATCCTTGAACCCATTTCCCCCCAAAGAATAATGGCCTTTGAGAGTGACCCCTTCAGGTGATATGCATTACTGCACATTGGATAGAGTGCCAGGCCTGGAGTTGGGAAGACTCATCTTCATGAGTTTAAATCCAACTTCAAACACTTACTAGTTGTGTGACCCTGGGTAAGTCACCTAATAATGTTTGCCTCAGTTTCCTCATCTGTAAAATGAGCTGGGGAAGGAAATGGCAAACCACTTAGTATCTTTGCCAAGAAAACCCCAAATGGTGACATAAAGAGTCATACAGGACTGAAGAACAACAAGCCCACCTATTCATTTGGATCAGTTTGTAAGTATTTATTAAGCACTGTATTCAGTTCATTGTCCTATGGGCTATGGGGAATAATAAAGGAATAAAAGACCTGATCTCTGCCTATAGGGAACCACACTCTACTTTCCTCTGTGGGGAATAAATGGGCCATAGGATTCAGACATAGAAAGAGCTTTCATTATCATCTGTAGTTCAACATCCTGATTTTTGTTGTCATTTGGTCATTTCAGTTGTGTCCAATTCTTTGCGACCCTATTTGGGGTTTTCTTGCCAACGATACTGGAGGGGTTTGCCATTTCCTTTTCTGGTTCATTTAACAAATGAGGAAACTGAAGCAAACAGGGTGAAGTGACTTGTCCAGGGTCACAGTTAGTAAGTATCTGAGGCCAGATTTGAACTCATGTCTTCCTAACTCCAAACCCAGCACTCTATCCATTGTACCATCTAGTCACCCACCCTCATTTTACAGATTAAAAAAAAAACTGAAGCAACTTACCCAAAGTCATAAAGGTAGCAGATCTCATGGATCCAGAGGACACAAGTCCTCTCACCCAAGTTTCAGGGCTCATTCTGTTAGTCTGCAGAATTGCTTCTCCTCCCTTACCCCAACTCCACCAATATAAGGTATACCAATACAGTGTGTTCAAAATGATACAGACACTACAATCTGACCTGGATCTAGCAAAGCTAACATGTGAGAATGGGAGTAGGGAAAGAATATTCGAGGCTTCTCCTATCAAGCCAACATATAATGAGAATGCAGCCATCCGTGGCCTAGGCATTGTCTAGTTTAACAGAGGGCAAGCCTGGCTGGACCACAGAATCCAGGAATAGATAAGGCAGAGCTACCATTTTACCTTCTGCCAATAAACTTATGAAAGGAAGGAAAGGTCACTTCATCTTTGGACTTCCTAATACATTTCCAAGATTGAGTGAACCTTAAGAGCTTGATATACGGTTTTCAGGACCCTTAATCTGTAAGGAGAATAGAAAAGGGGAACATTAATCAAATGAACAGACCTGACCCCGGGATGAAATGGTAGTTGGATGCCTGGAAGGCAGGGTAGTCTGGTGGTAAAAGTACTCCATTTGGAGTCAGACTACTTGGATTCAAAACCTGACTCTGCTTCTTACTACCTGCATGACTGGGGAAAATCTCTCTGGAATTCAGTGACTTTCTCCTTAAAATGAAGAGCTTAGATCAAGTAGTCTTTTATAGTTTGGGCCTATGTCCTGATCCTTAATTCTTGAGGAGAGCATCTATGGCCAAGCTTACCCTTAGCATCGAGTGGTATCAAAATATCTAACCTAGTGGCAACCAGACCCTCCTGATCTCTCTGCCTAGCCCCAGACACTACCAGGAGAATCCATGGAGTAGAGACTCTTACTCAATACTTGTTTTTGAAAGTTGGAAATCTATTCAAAAAAGGGTTGGGTTATTTGACTGGGCCAAAAAAAAAAATCAGATAATGAGCTTGCAACAGAACATGATGATTGAGCACATCAGTGTGAGATACAGGGTCTGTCTCCCAAGGTTGACGTCCTGGGCAATGACATGCTTCCGAAATGTCACATCTCGCTGTGACAGTGATGGCTTAGCTGAAGGCTATTTCAGGAGGTTTTTAGCCCTCGGGGACTTGGAGCAACCAGCTGGTGGGCCTGTCAGATTGCAGAGGCCTCTCCCTCCCTACAGGAGACTTAATGGGGCTGGGAAACAGCCTGGAACACTTCCACTTGAACTGTACTTCCATGGGTCTTAGGATAGAAATAAAAGGAGACATAGAACTTGAGGGCCATCTAGTGGTTATTGTGGCTGGTGTTCGGTACAAGTCATTTCTATGTGTGTCTCCCTCTCCAATACCGGTAGGGCTGTTTTAGCTTGCACTAGTAACTGTGGTTATAGCTGTTGAATGAAAGAATAACAAAGAGAGAAAAACCTGTCCCCAATCCAACATCCTGTCGATCTATTTTTAACAATATGTAGATTCACGGGAGTAACAGCATCGTGGCATGGGAGGAGAATGAGAAAAAAATCATTTGGGTCCAGGCTTTATCACTTACAGATGATGTGACTTTAGGCAGGACCCTTAAACTCTCTAGACCACAGTCACCTAACTCATCAGCAAAATGAGGATGGAATTACCTGCTCTGCAGTCCCAAAGGGTTATTATGAAGAGTAAATTAAATAATGTGTGTGTGTGTGTGTGTGTGTGTGTGTGTGAAAGCAAGATTTGTAGAGCATTCTTAACAGTAAGGTCTTATTATCTGTAAAAAAATCAATAGATCTGGTCACAAATATATGCATATGTACACATTATATGTATGTATGTGTATACATACATATATCCATATGTATACACATGCACATATATATTTCGAGGTTGTTTTAAAAGTTTTTCAGGGGTAGTTTTCACAATTACACTTATATTCTGTCCTAATGATTTTTATTTTTTTTTAGTGAGGCAATTGGGGTTAAGTGACTTGCCCAGGGTCACACAGCTAGTAAGTGTTAAGTGTCTGAGGCCGGATTTGAACTCAGGTACTCCTGACTCCAGGGCCGGTGCTCTATCCACTGCACCACCTAGCTGCCCCTGTCCTAATGATTAATCACCCTCATGGTTAGGATGGTGTTTTTTCTTATCTACAAAACCCTCCTTTCTGCCATTTTGAACAAGAGTAAGACACTTTCACATTCCCCTCATAAGAGTTTACATATATACACATACACATACATATATAATTAAATGTAGTTAGCCCCTTTAACTTTCTGTGTTCTAAACTAAACAAATCTACTTCCATAAATATTCCATCAATAGTTTCTCCTCCTGCTCTCCTTTAAAATTTAAACATAGCACTCTAATAAGGTCATGAATGATTTCAAGCAAAAACAAAAAATTACTTCCTCACTCTCATGCCTTATGATCCATCTGAGACGCAGACATTCCATTTCAGGTATAGAAATGTATCAGCTTTCTTAGCACCTGACTCACATTCACCTTACAGTCACTGATGGCCAGATCCACATACCAGATGCATAGACAGGAAGTGAAATATTCTTCAATCACCTCAATGTTTCCAGACCATTTTTATCTTTGACAATACTTGTTCAGACCCACTTCCTCTCCCTCCCTGGCTCCCCTTGCCATTCAATAGTGAGGTAAATTGTCTATAACTTAGAATCTGCTCTTTGCCTCCATTCAGCTTTATTCATAAAAAGTTTTTCATGAAACATTGCTGTAGTTTATTGAGGTCACTGTGAATCCTCCTTTCATAATAATAACAAGTATTATTAGTCCAGAACTGTGATTTCACTGGGGAGACACTCGGTATAAAATCTCTCTCCACTGATCCAAGCACTAGCCCACCTGTAATTTACAATCTGAAAGTTTCATGGCAGCACTGAGCTGTTAAGTGATTTGACCTTGATAACAAAGCTAGAATGTGTAAGGTTTTTTCATGTGGAAGGTTCAAGCATATAAGGTATTAACTTAGTGTCGTCTAAGAATTTATTAAGACTTCTCTTGCTTTCATTAATGGGGTCATTTTGTATTAAATTGTAGTATATTAAACAGAAAAGTGGTTCTATGGAAAGAACACTGATTCAGAGGACCCGAGTTTAAATCCTGTCTCTGATGCTTACACCTTGTGTGGTCTTGGACCCCACCTCTGTAGTCCTCGGTTTTCTCATCTGTAAAATGGTGAGGTTGTGCTCGATGATCTCTAAGTTTCCTTGTGGCTCTATGTCTGTGAGCCTATCTTTAGGGCCATAACTAGCCCCAGGAGAATACAACATTGTTAGTCCTGAGATGCTGGTTGTTATCCTCTATGCCCCTATGAACTCCCCTAACAATAGTATTGTATGGTATAGATCAGTGCTCTCTAATTCTAATTTCAAATGTGGTTTTTTTTCAAATGTTTTTGAAGCTTATAGATGCCATCTCTTTGCACTGTTCCTAATAACTTTTTTAAAATAGCTCAAACTAAATAAATAATAAGTGCTAGCTATCCTTACTATTTCTCTTCTCAAAGGCTTACTAATCTGTTTACATTCATCTGAACAAGAGCATAAGGAGCCATATTACCTATTTTGGAGGACTCACAGCAGCCCAATGGCACCCATGGGTGGGAGATTCATAGCACGGACCCAATTTTCCCTGCTTCTTAAGCCAAAGTTTTCCTATACTCTTTGACTTGCCCTCACCTATTCAGACTCCTTCATATTATCTATGACTTAGGTCCTTTTGCTAGAAGGAAATTAAGTTGGTCAAACAATTAGCTTTTGTTTTGGGGGTTTTTTTGCATTTTGGTTTTGGTTTTGGTTTGGTTTTTGGTTTTTTTGTGGGGCAATGGGGGTTAAGTGACTTGCCCAGGGTCATACAGCTAGTAACTGTCAAGTGTCTGAGGCCAGATTTGAACTCAGGTACTCCTGAATCTAGGGCCGGTGCTTTATCCACTGCGCCACCTAGCTGCCCCCAAAACAATTAGCTTTTTACAAAAACCTTGATGAGTTATCTAAGGCATTGGGTATGTCTGGAGATGGGGATAGGGAATGGATCTGTGATTTGTACAGAGAACTCCCAAGGGAGCAAACTCTCTCTACCAAAGCAAGTTGGTATGTTCTCTACCACCTAAAGTCTTAGGGAGTTGCTTAAAGCCCTAAAGAGCAGCTAGGTGGCATAATGGAGAAAGCACTGATCCTAGAGTTAGGAAGACCTGAGTTCAAATATGACCTCAGACATTCACTAGCTATGTGACCCTGGGCAAATCACTTAACCCTGCTTGCTTCAGTTTCCTCATCTATAAAATGAGCTAAAGAGGAAATGACAAACCACTCCAGTATCTTTGCCCTCAAACAGGGCCATGAAGAGCTGGACGTGATTGAAATAACTGAACAACAATAAAGTCCTAAGAAGCTAAGTGACTTGCCCAAGGTCATACAGCCACTATGTATCAGAGTTGGAACTTGAACCCAGACTTCAAGTCTGGCTTTCTCTATTATCTGTATGTATGTATTATATTGTGTATGTGTGCGTGTGTGTCTATATATATATATATGTGTGTGTGTGTGTGTGTGTATGCATATATGTATGCATACATGTATATTTGCATGTGTATGTATAGCCATAAAATGATGGTTTGCTGATCTTTTCTACTATAATCTCAAGTATTGACATTGAACTTCATTTTGCATGGATTTAATGATTTCATGCATGAAAAGAAATCCCACTGAGGAAATCTACTTCACCACTGCAGATGAGCAAGTGTTCTGCAATTTCATGGTTAATCTTAGTTTCCTGAAGCACTGAAAGGTTAAATGACTTGCCCAGGGTAATATGGACAGTATGTGTCAGAGGCTAGATTCAAACCTGGGTCTTCCCGAGTCCAAGGCTGGTTCTCTATCCATCATAGCACACTGCCTCCTACTAGAATTATTAGTCGCTTTTTCTCAGTCTCATATGAGTTCTCCAAACTCAATAGTTAAGAAATTATACAGTAACAATTGTGAATGCCTTATGGGTAGAAATAAGATGTTAGTGGCCCTTGCTGACTTCATGACATAAAATTTTTTTTGTGAGACAATGAGGATTAATTGACTTGCCCAGGGTCACACAGCTAGTAAGTGTCAAGTGTCTGAGGCCATATTTGAACTCAGGTCCTCCTGAATCCAGGGCTGGTGCTTTATCCACTGCACCACCTAGCTGCCCCCCAATTTTTTTTAATATACCTTCCCGTTCCATTTGAACTTTCCCCAGTTTTATCCTGGAAATCTTTCTCTCCATCATGATATAACAATCTCTTTGTGAACACAGAGGTGAAATAAAAACTGGAAAACCAATGCTTGCTCAGAGCCATCAATTTTCATTCTTTCCTCTATATGAGAGAAGTGATACAGGGAAGTGTAGTATTTTTCCCTAGATTCTCATCTTTTTTTCCAATGATGGAAGAACAATCTGTTGGGCCTTTGTAGGTCCCTTGCAAGCTACACATCCACTTTTTGTTATAGTTTCCTTGACCAAATCCCTATACATTCAAGTATCACAACTTTAGTTACTTGAGATGGGCATCCTAAGTCATTAAGCAATGAGAGACACACAGGTAGTTGTCTACATCTGATGAAATTGCATGTTCTAAGCAATTGAAGGGTCCCCAAAGGCTATCCCATCCCCTAACTTCTTATATGGACATCATTGCTAATAAGTTCTCCATAGGGCTCTCACTGCTGGGGTTAAAAAATAGAGACTCTGGAGTTCAGACTCAAAGCATTTATCTTTTGGGTTGAATCCGGTGCTCCTTTTTTGTTTATTGGTATAGGTGAACATGGAAAACAGAGGCTATGAACTGGGTACTCGGATTTCTGCCAGGACAGAGAGAAGAAGTATATATATTTGACTTTGCTGAGTTGACAATGCCCAGGCTTTTTAACAAAACTCTTCACTCTTCTAACATTCCTTTTCACATTGCCTGCTCACATGACCTCTACAAATCATGCTACCTCTACAAATCAAGGAAGTAAAGCTCTCAGGGACTCCTCTCCTCCCACTCTCTCAACTGAGAACCTTACCTCATATTTTACTGGAAAAAAAAATGAGGCCATTAACCAAGAGAGTTCCCTCTTCTCCCCTCTGCCTCCTCTCATCATTGGGATGCCTTCTACCACTCCTCCTCCATCTATCTCACACACAAAAATGGCCCTATTTCTTGCCAAGGCAAACTCCTCTACCTGCAAAAGCAACTGCATTCCATCCCATCTCCTCCAGCAGATTGCCCCCTCATTCATCATCCATTCTCTCACTTACCTTCAATATCTCCCTTTCTTTTAGCTGCTACCCTTTTACAAATATGACTATGTCTCTCCCATTTAAAAAAAAATCCTCATTTCATCCTTCCATGTCTGCAATCTAACCATATTGCTTCTGTCTTTTGTGACTAAACTCCTTGAGAAACCTGTCTACAATGTGTCTTCACTTCCTCTCCTCTCACTCTCTAATTAGATTTCTACAGTCTGGCTTCTAACCTCATTGTTCAACCAAAGCTGCTTTCTCCAAAGTCACTAATGCCAAATCGGATTGCTTTTTCTCAATCCTCATTCTTTGTAACCTCTCTCAAGTCTTTGATGCTGTTGATCATCTTCTTCTCCTTAATCATCTCTCTAAGTTTCCAGGACCTCACTCTCTCCTGTTTATCATCGTACCTAACAGACCACTCCTTCTCACTCGCCTTTGCTGAATCTTCATCCAGGTCGTGGCCACTAACATAGGCATCCTACTTCTGTCCTGGGTCCTCTTTTCCCTCTACCCTACTTCACTTGGCAATCTCATCAGCTCCCATGGATTTAAGTATCATCTCTATGCTAATGATTTTTAAATCTATTTATCCATCTCTAACTTATCTGCTGACCTCTAGACTTGTACCTCCAACTGCCTTTCAGACATCTTGAACTAGATGTCCAGTAGATGACATAACTTACTGTGTCCAAAATGAAGTCATTTTCTTTCCCCCTAAAGCCTCCCCTCACTTCCAAACTTCCCTATTACTGTTGAAGGTACCACCAGTCTCCCAGGCTTGCAATCTAGGCATCATCTGATTTCCTCACTATCTCTCACTACCAAAATCCAATCTGCTGCTAAAGTTTGTCAATTCTGCCTTTGTAAAATCTATTAAACATGCCCCCCTTTTTTCCTTTGATACTGGCACCACCCTGGTATGGGCTCTCATCACTTTGCACCTGGACTATTGCAATAACCTGCTAGTTGGTCTATCTGCATAAATCTCTCCCCATTCTAGTCCATCCTCCATTCAATCACCAAGATGATTTTCCTAAAGCACAGGTCTGACCATATCACTCCCCACTGCACTCAATAAACTCCAGTGGCTTCCTATCACCCTGAGGATCAAATACAAAATCCTGTTTCATACTCTTCTATCCAGTGACACTGGCCTCCTGAACAACATAATCCATCTCTCAGCTTCAGCAATTTTCTCTGGCTATCTTTCATGACTGAAATGTTCTCCCCTCCTCCAGTCCTGCTACTGACTTCCCTAGCTTCCTTTAAATCTCAACTAAAACCCTATCTTCTATGAGAAGCCTTTCACAATCCTTCTAAATTCTAGCGCATTCCCTCTATTGAACATTTCCCATTTGTCCTGTATACATCTTATTGGCACATAATTGTTTGCATGTAGTATCCCCCATTAGATTGTAAGCTCCCTGTAAGCAGGTGCTGTATTTTGCCTTTCTTTGTAACACCAGCACTTAACACAGTGCCTGGCATATAGTAGTCTTTTAATAAATGATAATTGACCGACTGGCTGACTTACTAGTATATACCAAAGCAACAGACTGCCGAATTTCCAACTCCTTACCAACCTTATCCCCAGGATCATCCATGTAGGTTTGACTAGTACAACTGGGTACCCACAGGTCTATTGCTCCTGAGATAGTTCAGCTCTGATTACTTCTTTGTGTAAATTACATAATAAACAATTTGTAAGTTTGATTATTTTTCCTCATTTAACTAACATTTCTTTTCTTTTCTCCACAGTTTATATATGATGAAAAAGTTTCTTGGTAAGTATAATTAATTTCTACTTTCTAATTTCCTCCTCTTTGATTATCAACAAAGTAAAAGGCAGAGAAAGTATAAGGAAGGTTTTTGCATCTTAGACTTCAAATTTTACTTACCTGTATACATGTAATATTGTCTTCTTTCCCTGACCTAATGCAATATAATATAAACTGCTTGAGGCCAGGGACTCCATCATTTTTAAAAATTGTCACCAATACCCAGCATTGGTGACTTATACCTAGTAGGCATTTAATAAATGTTTGTTGAGTTGAATTGAAACAATACAGTAGCCATTATTCATTCACATAGCCGCCTTTCTTATTCAAGTGAAGCTTTTATAAAAAGAAGGAAGGAAGGAAGGAAGGAAGGAAGGAAGGAAGGAAGGAAGGAAGGAAGGAAGGAAGGAAGGAAGGAAGGAAGGAAGGAAGGAAGGAAGGAAGGAAGGAAGAAAGAAAGAAAGAAAGAAAGAAAGAAAGAAAGAAAGAAAGAAAGAAAGAAAGAAAGAAAGAAAGAAGTGAGAGAGCGCTTCCAGCTATATTCTCATTGGATTATAACACTGAAATGTTCAAGTCATCCATTTTACAATTGGTAACCTAGTAGGGATTACTAACTTGTGGCCCTGTATGAAGCAAAAATAAAGCCCTCAGGATTTGAAGTTCTTGAGTACATTTTCAAACAATTGGGTTCACCATTATAAGAGTTATTTTTCCTTTCATTTGGAGATCCGTGTATAATTTTAAAAGAAACTGGATCCATGGGTTTGATTGGCTTTAATTCATTCAAGTTATACTTGATACTCGAGATGTTTTTACACCCCTTTTTAGAATTCAACATTGTTTTCTTTGTTTTCATCAAAAAAAAAAGAGAAAGAAAGCAGAGAACACTTTGTAATCAAGGATAAATAAATGGGAAAGCAAAAAAATAGACTTGGGTCAAATGTTCAAATCTCCATGTTTGAGATGGGTTCTAAACTAAGTCAGAGAAGCGGTAATAGAAATAGAAATTCAGTACATGGTAGAATCTCATTAATTTTTTTTCAAATATTTGATCTATAAAAGTGGACTTACCAGAAATATCATTTCACCACTATGTCTGATTCTCATGGAAAAGCACCACGAGAATAGTCAACAGAGTATTTTATTTTGTGGAGTTGAGTTTGAAGTAATAGAAAATGAAAATGAGAGAAACAAAGGAGGTAACTGTGGTGTAACAGAAAGACCACTGAGCCAGAAATCAGGAGATATGAGTTCTAATCCTGGCTAGTACCACTACTTAGGCTCATACACCTAGGCAAAGGTTTCATTCTTTCTGAGCTTCAGTTTTCCCACCTGTAAATTAAAGAATTAGAGTAGATGATATCTTCAAGCCTTTTCTGCTCTAAAATTTTATGAAAAAGCAAACTTCCAAAGTTAGTTGTCAATTGCCCCTTTTGACACAATAAACAAGGAATATTTCCAAAATGTAATGCGTTTATGAGCATCCCTGTGATTTTAGTAATTCCAGGGAAAACACTGAGTACAGGTGTTTGTGCGATGCTCCATCATTGGGCTTCCTCCATTTCCTGTCCCTCTTGGTCCCGGTGAATAATGGAAAAGACAGGAAGAAACTTTCACAACAGGATAAAAACAGAATCTCTAAAGTGGCTTTCTATATTAATTAGACTTTCTCATTATGAAGAAAAGAAAACTAAGAGGGTGATTTAGCACTTCTTTGTCTCAGTAAGAGGTTTCCTAAGAAGAGTGAGGCCAATGCCTGGAATATTCTATATTCTCCTCTTCCCCCCACCCCATTATCTCCACTTTACAAATACGGAAGAGACTCAGAGAGGCTGAGTCATAGGTGGCATTTGAACTCATCTTCACTCCAATTTAAACACTCAAGTGTTGCCTCCATATTCATGGCATTGTTGAATCATTATAAATAGGCCAAGATGAAAATCAAAAGGTTTTATCACAAACATAGCTCTAGGACCCATCCCCATCATTTCTTTCTGGGAATTTAATATTTCTTGGAATATAAAAGTAGAGTATGTTCATTTCCTTTCATTCCTGAAGTGACACATGCTGAAGTCTAATGTTAAAGTTCTACCATACAATTCTCAATACTAAGGCTAAGTACTTCAGTTTTCTGTGGGAAAAGAGGAATCAAAACCCCAAGCTTGAGCAATCCAGTAGGTGTTCAACAGGTAACATTTAACTGAGAAAGGAGTGCCAACTCATGGTTATGTATATTCTAGCTTTGGTGGTATTGGAATCATAAGGCACACGCAGCTGTCATTTTCAGAAAAAAAGTATGTGGGTAGTTTCCATGGCACCCAAACACAAAATCATTCCCAGAGTACCAACCAGTACTTACTGATATCACAGAGAGATACATTGGTCGGGGGATTTTTCATGAGGGAACCTGTGAGTACAGGCAGTACAACTAACCAGCCCTCATCTGAAATATATATCTAGTGATGATTTTAAACCCATAGCTAAGAAACTAAAGGATTTGGAGATATGAATAGTATTCTCATCTCTTTTTTGCCAGTTGACAGTTTTAATACTGGAATAGAAAGTGATCATAGGATGAATAATCGACATTGAGATGGTGCAAAATAATTGAATTTGATTTTCTGATTCATGGCTTTTGATATAAGCAGAATTACAGGTTTCTGATGAGGGACCCAGTGCATCTCATAATGATTGGAAAGGATCTTTAACCTATATATAAGGAATTCTATTTATCAGAGCTATCCACAAATGGAATGAACTATCTCAGAAGGTGGTGGGTTCCTCCTTATTGGAAGCCTCCAGGCAAATGCTGTATAACTACTTGTCAGGGATATTAGAGAGGGATTCATTTGCACATACAGGTTAGAAGAGATAGCCTCTGAAGTTTTTCCCAACTCTTACATTCTGTCTGGCAGGAAACTTAAAAAAATTAAGATCACTCAAATTTTAGGGTAAAGGAAAAAAGAAACCACTCAGATAAAACTGTAAAAAGCCAAATACAATAGAAAATAAGTGTGACTTAGAATTAAATACCGTAACAGAAGTAGGTACCTAGGAATTTTCAGGAGATAAATAACAAGAAAGAGGGTAAGAGGAAATCTGCATAACTATGGATAATTACCTGCATGTGTATAAAGTAGATAGTTAATAAATCAATCAAACTTGCAAATTAAAAAAGGGATAGACCCTCATAGGTATAATCCAATCTGATCACTGTGTGGAATCAGATTCATAACTGTGCAGGATCAGATTCATAACTCGTTCAAAAGAAATAGAATTAATGAGGTGAGAAGGGGCAGGAATAACTTTATATGTTAAAGAACTATATAGATCTATATGAATCCATAAGCCTGAGAGAAGAAGCAGTGTTGAGCCTTTGGGTGAGTATAAAAGGAGAGAAATAAATAGAAGTGATATTGTGAGAACATACAATAGACAACACAAGCAGATCATGGAAAGCATATTCATGGTGCTTTCCAAATTCTAATTCTATAATCTCTCTATTAAAAGCAGCACAGAGGCAAGATGTAGGAATGATGGGGCAAATTCAAATTTTCAAATGACTATTGAATGTCTAAATATGCTAAAAACAAAACATATGATAACTTCTTAATGAACTAGTTGTAATTTCATTGCTCAAGTGGCAGAGGAAGAAATGAGAATTCTTATTCTGGGCTTAATTCTGACCAAGAAAGGTCATAAGCTCATAGTATTTAAAACTGGAACTAGAGACAACCTGATAGATCATTTTGTCTAGGTTCTTCATTTTGTAAATGATGAAATTGATGTCCAGAGACGGAAAATACTATTCAAGGTCAATAAGGTAGTTAAGCATCAGGACTGGGATTTAGACTGTTTCTTGATATGGACGTGATGGGAATCTTGAGAAAAAAGCTAACCTTGTTAGAAAAGACCATTGAGCATAGTCAGATGTGTATTCTAAACTTTTAGCAAAGCAACTTGTAAAAGTTGTCATAGAAAAATATGCATTATCCCATAACTAAAAGATAATTGGAGTTTCTCTAATTCTCCAGTGGAGCTGTGATTTTGTCAATGTCAGCATTGGCTCCAATAATATAGATCTTAATCTATTCGTGCCTGCCCATTCTGTGTGACTCTTGTTCTTGTTCTCCTATATGTTCACAATAGAGGATCCACCTAATGCACTGAGAGCAGCCCTCTTCTAATTTTCCTAAAGTCATGAGGATACCAAAAGAGGGAGACTCAAAAAAAAGAGTGTTCTGACCCTGCAATAACAAAGGAGGCATATGAAACCAATGTGGATTTACAAAAGTCATGCAGTCAGGATGAAAGGTCTATATAATTATCTATGAATACCCTGAATCCATAAGACTAGTATCAAGAAAGTCAAAGCTCTTTAAAATTCTAAGGAAAATAAAGAATCTTGGTTGCAATTTTTTGTTATCATTACTCTGCTCAAAACAAGAAGCTGGACAAGGAAGGAACAGGCCCAATTCTTAGAGAAATGGTATAATGTTACTGAGGACTAAAGCAGGAAAAGCTACTCAATTTCCATTTTACTTCCATCTTTTTTCTATCAAGAAGAATGACCTGTATCTTGAAAAGTGTAGAACACATATCATTGAGAAAATTGAAACGCAAGACAGGTCAAATGAGGATAATAGAGTACCTAGCCTTTTAAAATGAATTCAAGTCTCCAAGCCCAGACAAATCACAAACCAGTGTACTGAAAGAATGTGCAGATGCAATCACAGAGCACTTGTTGACAATCATCATGAGAAATCATATACAGTGGGAGAGGTGACAGGAGATTGCAGATAGACAAATTTTGTTCCAGTTTTCAAAAAGTAGAAAAAAAAGTGTGGAGCAGGAAGTGTGTAGACTTCCAAATGGCAGAAACTACAAACATGAAGGTTTTATATAAATAACTGGCAAGATCCTAGAATAAACATATGATTTCTGAGTATTTATAAAAGTGTTATTGCTGTTGTTCAGTTGTTTCAGTCATGTCTGAATCTCTGCGACCCCATTTGGGGTTTTCTTGGCAAAGATTCTAGAGTGGTTTTCATTTTCTTCTCCAGTTAATTTTTTTGTGGGGCAATGAGGGTTAAGTGACTTGCCCAGAGTCACATAGCTAGTAATTGTCAAGTGTCTGAGGCCAGATTTGAACTCAGGTCCTCCTGAATCTAGGGCTGGTGCTTTATCCACTGCACCACCTAGCTGCCCCCCTCCAGTTCATTTTACAGATGAAACTGAGACAAATCAGGTTAAATGATTTGCCATGGGTCATACAACTACTACTAAGACTGGATTTGAACTTAGGGAGAGGAGTCTTTCTGATTCCGGGCCAGGTGCTCTGTGCATTATGGTGCCACCTCACTTCCATAAAATAAAGTAGTAACCATGATTTATTGGATGTGCAGTCAGGAACTTGGGTTCCCAGGTCTACCATTTCCAACCTACTGGTACAGCCTTGTGTCTAAGCTTCAGTTTCCTCATCAAAATGATAAAATAAATGATCTACAGAATGCCTTCTAGCTCTAACTCTGATGATACTATGACTCTGAACCTTCAGGAGCATACTAGTCAATCAGTCAACAAATATTTATTAAGCACTTCCTGTATGACAGGCACTGTTCTAATCACAGGAGATACAAAGAAAAAAGAAAGTTCCTGCCTTCAAGGAGCTTATATGCTATGAGGAAAGGCAATTTGCATAGGTATAAATATGCATGAAATAAGAATTTGTTTAAGAGGTGACATTTGAGCTGAGTTTTGAAGGAAATGGGATTCTAAGAAGTAGGGAAAAAATGTGCCAGGCTAGGGGGACAGCCTGGGCAAAGGCAATGAAACAGAAGATGGAGTGTCCTGGATGGGGAACAGCAGTGCCGGTTTGGTTGGATGGCAGGATATATGAAAGAGATTAATGTGTAATGATGGATAGATAGGTTGGAGCCCAGTTTTAAAAAGGCTTTAAATACCAAGAAAATGTTTGTATTTTCTAATAGGGAAAATAGGAAGCTAATGGAGTTTGTGGAGATTTGGAGATAGGTAGGTGGCTCAGTGGATAGAGTTCTAGGACTAGAATCAGAAAAACCTTAGTTCAATTCCAATTTCATACACGTTAGCTGTGTGACCCTGAGCAAGTCACTTAAGCCTGTTTGCCTCAGTTTCCTCATTTTTAAATGACCTGAAGAAGGAAAAGGCAAACTACTCCAGTATCTTTGCTAAAGAAACAAACAAACAAAAAATCCCATGGACAGAATTGGTGTATGATGGTCCATGAGGTCATGAAGAGTCAGGCACAAGTGAACAACTAGTCTTTATCGAGCAGGGGCATAACATGACCAGACCCATGTTTCAGAATACTATTTAGCAGCTATTTTGAGTATGGATGTGGGAGTAGGGAGAATTCGAGGCAGGAAGACTAATCAGAAGGCTATTGAAATATTCTAAGAGCTAAGTGATAAAGCATAAATAAAATGGTGTCTGTATTGACAAAGGGAAGGGGATAGTTGTGGGTTATGTTGTGGAGATAAATTCTACCACACTTGAGAACTTATTGGCTACATGAAGTACAGGAAAAAATGAGGGGCTTGAAGAGAGACAAGAAGGTTTGGGACAGTTCCTGTGGGAAATGCAAGATTATCAGTTAGTGAGGAATAAAAGGATTGCCTTGCTGAATCAAGGTAAGATTAAATAATGTAAATTTGTTGTGCACTCAGTAAGCACAAATGTATCCCTACCACAAATTCATACCACAGTGACCTGATTTCTTCTTTATGATATGGTTATTAGAATGAACTAAATGCTTTGAGATAATGTGTCTTGATTTCAGCAAGGCATTTGACAAAATGTGTCCCATGATATCCTTGTCAACAGAATAAAGACATGTGAGCTAGGTGATGATATAGGAGATGAATTCATAGCTAGCTAAACACCATCACCTAAAGAATGGTGAATAATAAGTTGATATAAACCTGAAGAAAGGTTTCAAATGTGTGGGGACCAATTTTTAATTGGGGAGTGTGAGCTAAGTGGCTCACCGCAATATTGGGGCAAGGAAGGAGACCAACAGCCTCCTTCAAAACAGAGCAGGATTTATTTAACAAGAACGAATTTTAAAAAAACACAAACAGGATCAGTAGGATCAAGGGAAAGGAAATAAAATAGGGAAAGGGAAATTATACAACCTGAACAACACAACCGCCCAGGAATCAGCTGAGAACACACAGCAGCGTCCTGCCGCCTTCCAGCTTCGAACTAGAATGGCGAAAAACCTCCCTTCTTCCCAGCAGACCCTAGGCTGACCACACACAGCCCCCAGCCAATTGACTAGCCACTCTGACAGTCAAATGACTGCCTTCACTATGCTTTCAATCATTATAATTTTGCTAGGCCGATGTAGGCGTTGGTGAGTGATGATGATGTGAGGTGCCAGCACCATGGTAACGGCTACAACCAGTGGGTGGAGTACCATGCCACTTGCGGAGACCCAGAGGCCAGTGTGCATGCCAAGGTTTTGGGTTTTTTTTAAATTCTAGCCAAAAGATGGGGTCATAAAAACCTCAAATAACAATTAATTCTTTACAAATGGAAGCACACTAAAAAATCTGGTCAATGTTGTATTGATGAATCCTAAAATTGGAGGGTTGTCAGGGACCTTAGCAGCATTCTAGTCCAAACCATATGTGAAATAAAGCCACACTATGACATAGTCAACAAATAGTTGACCATTCTCCCCTTAACACCTCCAAGGAGAGGGAACTCATTACCTTTGAAGGCAACCATTCTAATCACAGAAGAAATTCAATAGGGATAAGTATAAATACCTATTTTAGGTAAAAACCTAGGACTGAAGGCATCCTGACTTCATGTAACTCATATGAAAAGTACTGTGATTATAGTTTATTATAATCTTTATATGAACTCATTGTGATTTAGGTGCTCAAAGCTAATGCAATCTTATACCCATTATTAGAAATATTGTGTCCAGATTAAGGGAATTAATGGTCCTACTTTTCTGTTAGTATGCTGTGATCAGACCACGTTTGGCATATAATTTATGTATCTGGCTATCACTCTTTAAAAGGAACATTTTTAGGGGGCAGCTAGGTGGCACAGTGGATAAAGCACTGGCCCTGGAATCAGGAGGACCTGAGTTCAAATCTGTCCTCAGACACTTGACACTTACTAGCTGTGTGACCCTGAGCAAGTCATTTAACCCTCATTGCCCTACCAGGAAAAAAATAATTAATAAAAAGAACACTTTTACAAACCACAGTGAGTCCAGAGGAGAGGGGCAAGGATGATTATGTCTTAAAACCACGTCACAGGAGAAACACTGGAGGGTACTAAAGGACATATAGTCTTGAGAAAATGAGAGATACAACATTTGCCATTGAATATTCAAAGAACTATTATATGAAACAGAATAGACTTATTCTGTGTTGTTCCAAAAGGCAGAAATTAGATCAGTGGGTGGAATTTACAGGGAGACATATTTTGACTCAATATATGAAAGGATTTTTCATTGTTTAGATCCATCAAAAAATAGAATAGGCTGCTGAGGTAGTGAATTTCCTGCCACTAGATGTGTTCAGGCAGAGAGAGAAACTGTTTTACTACTTTTCAAAGATTTTTCCTGATATTCCTAAAGCATTGGGTGGGAAATGTGCTTAGATAAACTCTAAGGTTACTTCCAGCATTAAAATTCATGGAAAAGTTTTATAAGCCATTAGAATCTTTTATAAGTGGAAGAGTGAATCTTGAGCTATTTAGTAATCTCTGTGGTTTATACTGTAATTTTGTTAGATTTTGTTTAATTGCCTGATTAAAAATCATAAAGTCTATAATGACCTGGTTTTTACATCTCTGAGATAATATGACATCCTTTCAGTATGTTAGTAATGGTGTCATTCCCAATATGAATAAATCTTTTCCATCAAAATAGATGATCAGTGGGGCAGCCAGGTGGCACAGTGGATGAAGCACCGGCCCTGGATTCAGGAGGACCTGAGTTCAAATCCATTTGACACTTACTAGCTGTGTGACCCTTGGCAAGTCACTTAACCCTCATTCGCAAAAACAAACAAACAAACAAAAAATAGATGATCAGATTCCAACTTTCCCATTTATACAGAGTGTCCTAAAAGTCTTCATGGAGTTTGAAGCTCCTCATCCAGGGGTTACCTATACTGATGAAATCATAGGACTGATAAAAACAATTCACATATATATATATATATATATATATATACATACATATATATATATATATATATACACACACACACACACATAAAATCACATGCTTACTAGCCAATATTCAATATTTCAATTTCTATGAAGCATTGCTGTGTTTTGGTCAAAGAAAGCTGTTTCCAGGTGCCACAAAACAAGGCATTGCTCCAGGCTCTTCTAGAATCATTAGGAAATACTTTGCAATAGCCCAATGTACTATCATGGGCCTCTTATGTCAGAAATTTGGCTTAGTCTAGTCTTAACATGGGAAAGCAAAGGAGGTGTTCCCGAGTACATTGTAACCACCTGGTGATGCATTGCAAATCCCCTACTCTATATGATAGATAGCCCAAAGCATTGCCTTTGAACTCATGCCAATGTGTTATACATTGACAGTCTCTTAATATGCAATAACTGATTGTGCTAAAGGGGAGTTACATGATGAGCAGCAAGGTAAAGGACTTGTCTTCAGTGCTGTTCAGCTGGTATCAGCTCCTCTACCAGGTCCACAGACAGACGATTTACCTCTAGAATATGTGCTTTGAGGACACCTAGGATCATAGCATCTAAAGGGCACCCTTAGATATCATCTGGTCCAATGCCTTCATTTTGTGACTGAGGAAACCAAGACTCAGAGCAATTAAGTTATTTTTCCTAAAATCACCTATCAAATAAGTACTGAAGCTGAGATTCAAACTCAGGTCTTCTGGCTCCAGTTGTATCACACCCTAATCCTAATGCCAAACCTCTCTGTTTAAAGAAACAGAAAATACCATGGCCTCTGCTCTTTCCCTAGATAAAACAGCAGCTTTCTTAGTTCATGTCTGTCCCAATAAAATTGGAGTGGCTGCTTCCTAGAACACTGGGGAATTCATACTGAGAATCACTGACATCTGAAGAGCATTATCTCCTTTAATAGAGTGCTGAGCCTGGAGTCAGGAGGACTCATCTTCATGAGTTCAAGTCCAGTTTCCAATACTTACTAGCTTCATGACCCTGGGCAAGTCACTTAACCCTGTTTGCCTCAGTTGCTCATTTGTAAAATGAGCTAGAGGAGAAAATGACAAACAACTCTAGTATCTTTGCCAAGAAAACCCCAAATGATGTCATGAAGAGTCACTCATGACTGAAAACAAGTGAACAACAATCTCCTTTGACCTTCATGGCAAGCATTGAGCTAAGTACTAAAGGTAGTGTTGTCTCTCCTTTATAGATGAGGAAACTGAGGCTTGGTGAAGTGATTTGCTCCCACAGTTAGTAAGTATCACAGGTAGAACTGGAATCTTGGTGTTTCTATCTTCAAGTTCAATATTCTATCCATTAAGACATATTTCCTTGAAGGGCAGCTAGGTGGCACAGTGGATAGAGTACCGGCCCTGGATTCAGGAGGACCTGAGTTCAAATCCAGCCTCAGACACTTGACATTTACTAGCTGTGTGACTCTGGGCAAGTCACTTAACCCTCATTGCCCCACAAAAAAAAAAAATTAAAGAAAAAAAAAAGACATATTGCCTCTCTGATAGTCTGGTGCTGATCTTCAGGGCTAACCCTGAATATCAAGTTGTGAAAGAGACAAGGCTTGTTTCCAATGTTTCTAGATGTCCTTCCCAACTACCCTCCTACTGCCAGGGTTCCCCAGTAGTAAAATGCCATACCTGAGAACTGGGAGGAGGAAAGATGGGCCATGCTAAAAAAAAAAAAAGACTGGTACCAAAATCCAGTACCACCCAACAGTTCAAGTGAAATCCATGGAACTGAACAAAGAGTGCTGGCCAAAATATCTAAGTTATCTAAGGCAGTTGTATCCAACTCAAATAGAAAGGGATCCCTGTGGGCCAGCTATTGATTTAGAAAACCACAATTTAATATCACATATGCTACATTTTTATTTCTTCTACCAAATGTTTCCCAATTACATTTTAACATGGTTTGGACTTCTTTTGCAGCCTGGGGGTGATGAGTTTGACATCTCTGATCTAGGGAAAAGCAACATGGATGGAGAACAGGTTCTAAAACCAGTTGATCAATCTAAAGGAAAGGATCCCTTGAGCACCATTAGCCATAGGCTAGATGGAGTCCCAGATATAAAATTTCTTATGAAATAAGGGTAGAAGATCTACAGAAGTCCCAGTGGCAGTGAAAACATGTCCAAGCAGGCACACAACGTCAGAGAAGTCCAGCGTTAAGGAGGAGGTACTTTATCCATAAGAAACTGAGGTTCAGAGGCGGGAAAAGGAGGAACTGGGTATAGAAAGTAGCATGACTTCGTGGAAAATGGCTCCAGGGTCTCAGAATGACAGAATTTGAGAGGTAGAAGAAATCTCAGTGGCCCTTCCCACACATGAGGGAATCCCCACTATAACATATCCTCGAAGACCTCCAAGGAAGAGGAACCTACCACTTCTTTAAGGCAATCCATTCCACTTTGAGACATCTCTCAGCTTTAGAAAATCGACCTTTTGGCCACTTCCATCCATTGTTCCTATTTCTCTAGTGTCTAGTCTGGGGTCAAATAGAGTAAGTCTTCCACAGGATAGTGTATAAATATGTGAACACAATGATCACATTTCCCTTGAGCCTTCTTTTCCCTAGGCTAAGCATTCCCAGTTCTTTGCATTCTATCTTCATGGCTCACAATCCTGGTTACTCTACTCTGGACACTGCAGCTTATAAATATGCTTCTTATACTTGAACACTGAACTGAACACAGTACTGCAGATGTAGATGAGTGGGTTTATCACCAACCCTCCTGGGAGTCCAAGATTACATTTTGCTTTTTTTGACTGCTTCTTCCCACTGCTGACATATCAAGCATTCAGACCACTAAAACACCCAACTGTCTTTTCAGAAAAACTGCTCTCTATACACAACTCCCCCATCTTAAATTTGTGAAATTGATATTTTTGTACCCAAGTGCAAGACTTTTACATTTATCTCTATTGGATTTCATCTTATTACATTCAGCCCAACATTCTAGCCCAGGAGTAGCAAACTCAGATAGAAACAGAGCCCTGAAGGCTGCATATTCACTTAGAAAACCACAAATTAGCATTATTTGTGTTGTATTTTTATTTAATCAGTTAAATATTTCCCAATTACATTTTAATCTGGTTCAGCCATCCCAGAGCTGAGTTTTTCACCTCTTCTCTAGCCAGTCAAAATGCTTTTGGATCCTAATACTTTTATTCAGTGTGTCAGCTATCACTCCCAGCTTTGTATCATCTGAAAATTTGATGAGCAGACCATCAGCGTAACTAATAAAAATGTTAAATAGCACAGGGCCAAGTTCAGAGCCTTAGGATACTCCATTGGAGACCTTCTGCCATACTGACAATGAATTTTAACCACAAACTGAGTCTGTCTGATTGTATTATTGTATTATTGTCTAATCCATGTCACACCATCTTCTCCACAAGAATAGAGATAGATACTTTATCACAAAGTTTTGCCGAAAATCTAGGCAAACTTCATCCACGTCATTCCCTTTCCCTCCTTAATAATCCTGTCTAACACAGAAACAAGGCTCATCTGGTGTGACTCACTCATGACGAAAACATTTTGGCTGCTTCCCTTTCTAGATATTTGCCAACCATCTCTTTAATAATCCTCTCAAGAGTGTCACCAGAGATTGAAGTCAGACTTATTGACCTGTAATCTACAGATTCTTTTTTCCTTCTCTTTTTTGAAAACTGGAACATTTGCCCTTCTCTGATCTTGTATGACCCCCATTTTCCATGATCTTTTAAATATCACTAGCTTTGTAATCACATCTGTCAGTTATTTAAGGACCTGAGACTGTAATTCATCTGCAGCAGGTAACTAACTCATCTTGGGTAGCAACTCTCTGGTAGTCATTTTTGTTCTTTCATTTGCAGAGCAAAGGTTATTTTTCTTTCAGATAAATCAGAGGGAAAAACACATAAGAATTGAAGTTAAACCTTTTCTCTGTCATGAGTTATCATTTTTCCATCCACTCCAAGCAAAAATGGAATCCCTTCTCTGATCTGCCTTTTTCTCCCTCTGTGATTCTTTATAAAGAGCCCTTTTTGTTGCCCTTATCTTCTCTCACCAGTCTTAGTTTATTCTTATTCTTATTGAGTATTCCTGAAATTATTTTTACAGGGCCAGACCTCACTCCTCTATTCATCTTCTGTTACCTGGCCTGGCCTCCATCTTACATCTTTCTTTTTTTTTTTTTAATCTAAGTTGGTTCATGAATTCTTAAATCCCATTTTTCTTCCTCAAAGGAATTGTTTCCCACTGTATCTTCAGAATTTCATTCTTGAGCACCTACCATCCCTCCTGAACTAATTTCCCCTGAAGTATTCTACTCCATGGTATCCTTCCTCTCTTTCTTCTGAACCTGAACTCTAGGGTGCGTGTCAGACCACACACATTGTCTTTCATTTATCATAAACTCTAGGATGGCATAGTCACTTCCCCTCAAGGTTCCCATCATCTCCACTCCAGCAACCTGAGATGATATTTATAAAGCACTTAGCACAGTGACTGGAATAGAGCAGGTGGTATGCAGCTGCTCTCCTTACTCCTCTCCATTAGGTACAATCAGATCCAGACTAGATTTCCCCTTGTTGGCCTCTTCACCTTCTGAAAGATGAAATTATCCAAAAAAGCAAGTCAAGAAGTTACTAACTGCTATCCTTTTGACAGAGAAAGAAAGCTCCAGTGGATGTCATTGGCAAGTTTGAGTTTTTATTAGCCTTTAAGTCAAAGGACATTTTTATTAAATTATATTATTTTGAAAAATATATATTGAATATAAATCAATGGTCTATACATTGAGTATTATGATACAATTTTATTAATGTTTATAACTGAGTTGTAGAATAGAATAAAAACAGAAAATGCATCTCCTTCCCCCCTGCCCCATGATTAAGGTCCCACAACTGTGAAGCTTTGGAGTCTCCAGCATTGTGCTAGCCAAGCTCAAACAATGGTTGTAGTTTCTACTTTAATAGGATGGGCAAAAATACTAGACCATCCCAAGCTTCACACTGACAGGCCCGGGTGATCCTCAGCATCAAAGGGAAGGAATATAAGGAGGGCCCAGGTGCACCTTCTATAGTCTAGAACAATTATAGGCCAATAGCATTTGCTGTATCCAAAGGACTCCTGTAATTCTAATTTGGAGCAGGGAATTTCTCACCCTTTGTGCTGTGCAAAATGTCAGCAGCACCTGAGTGAGAGCAAAGGGCTTCCTTGTTGTCACAGCTTTCCTAGAAGGGAGTTGGAGGGAGTGGGGGAGTTTCACACACGGAATGTCTTCAGCTGTCACTGTAATGAAACGGAAAGCCTGTTCTGCAACACATGTGGAATGTGACTTGGATGTGCCACTGTCCTGTTAATTAGAATATCATTTTAAGGCCAGAAAGGCTTATTCTATTACTTGTGAAACCGCATTTTCTCAAGAAAAACATTCACACCCACACTGAGGATAAATGAGTGCCTCGAAGATGTGTGGGAAGAGCCGGGCCAGTGACATGTCTGTCGCTGGTTATCTTGTTACTATTCTCCTGTCTAAGCAGCATGGTATAGGGAGGAGAGTATTTATTGGTTTTGGAATTGGAAGACCTAGGTTTGGGGCAACTAGGTGGACAGAGGATATGGGGTTAGGAGTCAGGAAAACCTGCCTCAAATCCTGCCTCGGACACCCACGGGCAGATATGTTTAACATCTCTCTGCCTCATCTTTCTGTAAAATGAAGACAATGATTGCATCTACTTCACTGGGTGGTGGTGAGAATGAAACGAGACAACATGTGTAAAGCATTTGCAAACCTTAAAAGTGCCATATGAATGCTAGCAACTCATGATCATTCCTGCTTGAATCCTAAGTCTGACACAAGTTGGGGAACCCAGTCAAGTCATTTATCTTCTGATAGTTTAATTACCTCACCTGTAAAAGAAATATAATAATCATACTGGAGCAGGTAGGTGGCAGGCCTGGAGTTAGGAAGATTCATAATCCTGAGTTCAAATCTGGCCTCAGACACTTACTAGCTGTGGGACCCTGGGCAAGTCACTGAACCCTGTTTGCTTCAGTTTCCTCATCTGTAAAATGAACTGGAGAAGGGAATGATGAACCACTCCAGCATCTTTGCAAAACAAACAAACCACAACCCCCAAATGGGACTACAAAAAGTCAGACATGTCTGAAAACAACTGACTAAATATTCATACTTTGTACCTCACAGGATCGTTGCGAACAAAGTATTTTGTAACCTTAAACCCCATTATAAATGAGTTACTATTAACAATAGTATGTTGTACAGACACATAAGTACAGGCAACTTCATTTAAATTCATAACCCTCCCCAACTAAACTTTCAAAAAAAGAATTTTCCCTTAGGATTTACAGAAATAATGATACCCAAAGCAGAGAGGGGTCTCCTTCCTTTAGGGAAACACCCCCCCCCAGGTAATGCAAATACTTCTTTGGCAAAGATGAGGCCTACAGGTACAAAAGCACTCATATTTCTGCTTTCCTTATACCATGAGTCAAGACATCTCTGCTGAGCCTGTTCTCCCTATAGCAAGTGTAAAGTTGAATTTGGGAAAAA
The DNA here is from genome assembly GCF_019393635.1 of Dromiciops gliroides. Classification (NCBI taxonomy): domain Eukaryota; kingdom Metazoa; phylum Chordata; class Mammalia; order Microbiotheria; family Microbiotheriidae; genus Dromiciops; species Dromiciops gliroides. The sequence continues at coordinate 559,151,207 of NC_057862.1, read as the reverse complement.
AAAAAAAGTTCAATTGGGATCTGCTGATTGTTATTTGATACTCCAGTAAGACTATTTCAATTTCGACTGGTTTATCATGAATAACTAAAGCTACTCAATCTTTAGAATGCACTACTAAAGTTTCTTAATCATTACATATGTTTGAATCGACAGCTTAGGGATAGGATATGAAAGAGAACTGAAAATATAAATGGGAGCTAGACAGTAGAGAGCTTTAAATGCTAGGCTGATATCCTAGAGGCAATAGGGAGCTATTGAAGAATGGATTATAAATTCCCCTTCGCTATGTTGCCAGCATCCCAGCTCACTGAAATTGGAAAGAACCAAATGAATATTGGTAAAAGTGTAGTTTGGGGAATATGAAAGTGGAGAAGTTAGGAAAATCATCAACATGTTGAAGTAAACTCTCACTCTTTTGTACATCTCCTAAACATTTTTCAGGTTTTATTTTGTATTATATTTGAGTTTGGGGTTTTTGTTGTTGTTTGGGTTTTTTGCAGGGCAACGAGGGTTAAGTGACTTGCCCAGAGTCACACAGCTAGTAAGTGTCAAGTGTCTGAGGCTGGATTTGAACTCAGGTCCTCCTGAATCCAGGGCCGGTGCTTTATCCACTGTGCCACCTAGCTGCCCTATTTTGTATTATATTTGTGAGTAGGTTTTATCTTTCCTACTTGATTATAAGATGACACAATCATAGGTTTGGAGATCAGAATAAAGTTGTGAAGTTTATCAAGATCCACCACTCCATGATTTTACAAATGAGGAAACTGAGTCCAGAGATGTTAAATGAATCACCCAGTGTTGCACAGCTAATACCAAAACAGACAGAAGGTTTCGATCATGGGTAGATAGGTGCCACTAAAAGAAATAATGAAGTCAGAAGGAGGAGCAGAATTGAGAGACTTAATAACTGGAATTACTATCTTTACTTAAGTTGAATTCAATTTTTGAATTAATTGAATTAATATTTATTGAATAGATTGAATACACGTGTGTTGAATTCAAAGAAAAACAATATCCAGTTTTAAACCCCAGAACTAAAGGAGTGTTGTTCTGTCATTTTTCAGTTGTGTCTGACTCTTTGTGACCCCCTTTTGAGGTTTTCTTGGCAAAGATACTGAAGTGGTTTGGCATTTCCTTCTCCAGCTCATTTTATAGATGAAGAACTGAGGCAGAGTTAAGTGATTTACCCAGGGTCACACAGCTAGTAATTCTGCAAGGCTGGTTTTGAACTCAGGTCTTCCTGACTCTAGGCCTAGCATTCTATCCACTGTGCCACCTCAACCTGATGGGTAGCAATTAACTTAATATTAGCCAGTTTAGCTCCCCTCCCACCAAATAAATGCTCATTAAGCAGAAAACAACCCCAGATAGTGAACAGGTATATTTATCAATCAGGCAAGTTCTGCAAAATAGTTTAAGCTCCAGAATACACAAGAGGAAAGGGAGCTCTATGACCCAGAAATGAAGTGAAATATCACTTGATTGAAGAAAGAATGATCTCACCTGAGAAATCCAATCTTATCAGGGCTCTGGAAATCAAGGGACATTCTAGGGTACTGGCTCCTCCCCTAAAAGAGTGCTACTCTGAGGATCTTCCTTTCACTATTCAAAGTCCATGCCTTCTCTCTCTTTACCCCATCTGTCCCAGAAATAGCTCAGCCAATCAAGAGTCATATCTCCCTTTCTGTATGTGGGACCACAAGGCTGTGGGAAGGCCAAGCTTACTTGAGGAAGGGGGAGAGGGGCAAATTAGGAAGAACATTGATAAACCAAAGAAGGGCAACTAAGAATGAAAAGCCTTGAGTTTCTGCCATATGAAGGATCAGTTAAAGGAATTAGGAAGGCTTAGCAGCCTTCTAAAGAAAAGTCTTGGGAGGAAGGTTAATAAAGTCAGTGTCTTCAAGTGTTTATTTGAAGAACTATCAAAGGGTTTAGACTGGTTCTATTGTGTAGGCAAATGTATGTGTGTATTGTTTATATAACGTATGTCACATATAAAACGTGTGTATACATCACACATAATATATATATATATATATCACATATTATACACACATTATCTCCCCCCAAGAAAACATGAGCTCCTTGTGAACAGGATACATCTTTGTACACCCAGAACCTTGCACACAATAGGTCCTACTAGGAACAATGGGTGGATGTCTCAGAGGAACAGATACATCATCATGAGAGCTCTTCCGAAGTACAGTGGGATGCCTCCAGAGGCTCCCCATCACCAGCAGTCAGCCACAGTGTGGCTGATGTTGTGGAAATGACAGCAATACCGTAGTAGGGATTCTCATTCAGGGAGGGGTTTAACTAGATGGCAGCTGGGTCCCTTCCAACACTGAGATTCTTGGAAACATTTTCAAGCCTGTGTAAGATTGCTTTGTCCGTATTGATAATGTTTGGGGCTAACTGAATGTTAGATTTTTTAACAGCAGAAGCATTTATGCTTCAATTCTGCATAGATGGTGACCTGCTTTTACTCTTTTTTCAGGTGGGAGTCCTTAGTACTAGTGCTAATGTACATCATCTACATCATTATTATGAAGTAAGTAATCCATACATTTTCCCCTGGTTTCTTTCTCAGAGATCTTTCTAGACTCCACACGTTGTGGCACTCTGGGGAAATTACTAGGGGGTGGGGAAGGGACACAGAACATCATTTTGCAGATGTTAACAAGACTTCTCCATAGCAACAGCAATAACAATAACAACTCCCAACTCTTCCAATCAAAAGAAGGGAGTGTCTTGATCCTGATAACCCTATGCCTCGTTTTTTTTAATCAACAAAAAGATAAAATATCCCTTCCATATGGATATTAACCATCGTCTATGTTTGGGGCAGGGCATTAGTGTTAGTTTCACTTTTTTCCCATGTTTATTTTATTTTTAATTTATGGAATAAAACAAGCATTTCTATGACAGCATCATAAAAAAGATCATTGCAGTTTTCACTTTTTACAAATTTTTCAAAGATATAAAGTGTTTGACTTTGGTAATTGGCAGGAGAGATTGACAAGGTAAATGGTGTTTTATTCTAGATCACTGACATTTAGAGGGTACTGGCAACCTTTGTACCTTCTCTTCAAAAGTATAGAAACAGTTGAGCTGAGCTTAACAAATAGTTAAGAATTCTGTTGTTATTGTTGTTGTTTTAATCAAAACTTAATGCTGTGAAATTATAATGACTTAACTTAGCCCTGAAGAAAAGGCATGAGAAGTCTCTTCTCTCAGCTTCTTTGCAGAGGTGGGGGACTATAAGTATGAAAGACTAAAGATAATGTCGAAGTTTTCCATGTTTTGGTTGGTTTTGCTGAACTTTTTTTTATCCTTTGTTATAATTGATAGTTTTCTGGGAGGAGAAAGAGGAAGGGGTATATTGGGAAATGTAAGTTGTAAAACTAAAATAAATCAATAAAATTTTTGTCAATGATATGAGAAATTACTGATGACATAACTTCTCCCTTTGGTAGCCATACCTCACATGAGCTGTTCCCTGACTCGGCTCCCCTACTCAGCTTCTCAGTAGTAACTTTGCAGTATCTGAGAGAATCTATTCCCCCTCCCCCCAGCTAAATTTGTTTTGATATGTTGATTTGAGGGTGAAACCTTTGCCGTTTGCCCTAGGCAGACTTGGCAATGCTGATGCCAAGCAACGATATTCCTTGTGACACCTTTGGTTGGCAGATGCTTTGGTTTGGCTTTCCAAAAAGTCTTTCCTTCAGAGAGTGCTGATCACTAAAGGAATTCTTCAGCAAGTAATTACTGAGCGATGGTTGTGTATCCAGTACTTCCGAGGCACCACGCGAGTCACAGCTAGGTACCATGAAAGAGTCAGTGTGGCCTAACAGAAGCGCAGCCTTGGAGCCAAAAGACCTTGGTTTTTTTTGCCTGAGTTGTTTTCTAGGCTTTATGACCCTGAATAACTCGAATAATGCCTCAGAGCCTATTTTCCTCATCCGTAAAATGGGAATACTAGTAATACTAGCATCATGGGATTATAAATATGTAAATGATAATAATGATTATAATGGCTAGCATTTAAGGTTTTCAAAACTCTTTTTATATATTATCTCATTTTATTCCCTCAACAATCCCATGTTGGGTTGCTGAGTGGAGCCAAGTCACAGAAGAACTCACCGTGGTCCAATTTCATGAGAAAACAGCTCTAAAGAAGTGGCAGAAGAGGCTGCTGGGGCTAACTGGGGCTGTTCCTTGGAGGTCATTGGTGTGTAATTTAAGATTCTAAATGTGGATTCTAATCTGTTCCCCCAGTTTGGGGGAAACTGACTAAAAATCACTGATAAAACGAGTTTAGGTTTTTAAGGGTTTATTGGAAAATAGAAAGAAAAAGATTGAGAACAGAATTCTAACAGCCTGGCATTCCTATCTTTCCTCAAATTTCCTGTGAAGTACTCTGCCACCACCACCATCAAGTCAGGAAGCCAAAAGGCCCAGCGCTCTCTGCGCAGGCTCCCTTTCCTCCTTCCTGTCTCCTCCCAGACCATAGGAGGCTCCTCAAATTGATTGGCTGGTAGCCTTGATAGACAGCACCCATGAGCAAACGTCATTTCCTGACGCCAAGGAAAAGCCACAATGCCTCTGAGGCATTTTCCTCATGGTGGAGCTTTCCCACAGCAAGTCTCCAGTAGGTGGCGTCATTCCAATCATTACATTGGAAAGATATTAAAGGTTTCATTCCCTCCCCAATATCCCTGACTGGCAGGAACTTTCTATATACTTTTTGTTATTTCTTTAAGCTTTTTTTTTTTATTTTCTGGTTTTGCTTCATATCAAAAAACCTCTCTAATCAATAAAAAAAAAAAGAACTCACATGGGGTATGGCCACCAAAGGGGGTGGGGATTATGCCATCTAGTAATTTCTCATTTCATTTACAAAAACATTACATTCATTTATTTGTGTTAGGTGCTATTATTATCCACATTCTACAGATGAGAGAACTGAGGTGAGGGTAAGAGAGGTTAAGTAACTTGCCCGTAGTCACAAAAGCTAGTGTGTGAGGCAGGATTTGAATTTGGGTCTTCCTGACTCCAAGTCTAATACTATTCATTGTGCCATCTATCTGTCTATCCATTAATATCATTATTGTTGTTGTTACTATTATTATTATTATACAAAGCATTCATGGTACCTTGGTTTAGTGCTCTCAAATACTCAAATTAATCTGTTAAATTGAAAACTCCCTCAAAGAATGCAGAGCATAACTCATCCATTCCAGCCAAACCTTCATGACTTTTGTCCACATCCTCCCCTAAATTCACCCCAAGGTACCCATTTGGTAGAAGGCCTCCCTCACTTTCTTCTGCCCAGCCATGCAATGAGGCTTCTCATCTGTCATCACTTGTCTTCACCATATGGCCAGCCTATATTTCTCTACCTACCATAGGAATCCTATGATAGGAACTTTGGAACATAGAAGTAAAAGATGCCACTAAAAAAAATGTATAATAAGAATAGAAGATATGATAGGTTCAGTGCTCACTGAAGTCAAATATCTTCACCCCACTGAAACAGTGGGTACCACTCAGCAGGGCTTTATTGCATTCATTAGGGTTGGTAAGTTAGAGTGTAATGGAGATGGAAGTTAGGGAAATTGCTATACAGACCATCTCATCCCTTGTTGTTGTTCAGCCATGTCTGACTCTTTGTGACCCCATGAACCATGGCACACCAGGACCTCCTATCCTCCACTCTCTCTTGAAGTCTGTCCAAGTTTGTGTTCATCATCTCCATGACACTATCTATCCTTCTCATCCTCTGCTGTCCCCTTTTCCTTTTGCCTTCAATCTTTCCCAACATCAGGGTCTTTCCAATGAATCCTTTCTTCTCATTATATGGCCCCTCTCATCCCTATTCTCCACCATTACAATTCCCCATGATAAGTGGGAACTTATGCAAAAGAACATAATACAGCGAACAACTAATCCCCTCCATCACTAAACATATGCAATATGAAAACCATTGGTGTGTCTATGTTGACTTCTCCAATGCTACTTCCGTTCCAGCTGTTCTCACTCGCAAGATCCAAATAAAATGGGGATTAAAGCTACAATCTGTATTTCACACACACACACACACACACACACACACACACACACACACCCCTTTATATTTTTTCATAAATTCTACTCTGAAGTTCTAAATTGGGCTAACTCTGCTGTTTTAATTTCATCTCTGCAATTGAAGACTTTAATCATTAGGACTGTGTTGTGTATGCTTTTTCCTGCAATTTATAAAATTGCATCTTTTCACAATTAAATGGCTTCGGGTGCACATACAAAATTTAAAACACTCAATTAAAAACACAAAATAGAAACGCAGCAGTTAAAAACAGCACATATTAGCACATTTGTGTCCTCCTGGGAAGACCAGCTTAAGGATGAGTCTTAACGTTCTGTCTGAAGGTCAAAAAAAAAAAAAACCAAGCTCAGCTGGGCCACAGAGGTAGGGGATTTTACAGCAATATCTTCATGCCCATTAAAGGAAGTATGCCAGAGGACAAAGGGGGAGGGAGGGAAATTTGTCAGAGGTCTCTTAATTAATCTGAACTTTTTTTCTCTTTTAGAACAGTCAGAGAAAAGGGGTTGGAGAGAATAGCAAAGACCTGCTTTATACTAGAAATTCTATCAAATGTTCTGATAGCCCATAAATTTGTTCAGGCCTCTTTTATTTATTGGAGGCTTTTGAACCATAAGGGAGGGGCAGCTAGGTGGCATAGTGGATAGAGTGTTGGGCCTGGAGTCAGGAAGACTCATCTTCCTGCGATCAAATATGGCCTCAGACACCCACTAGCTGTGTGACCCTGGGTAAGTCGCTTGATGCTGTTTGCCTCAGTTTCCTCATTTGTAAAATGAGCTGCAGAAGGAAATAGCAAGCTACACCAGTATCTCTGCCAATAAAACCCCAAAGGGGAGAAGGGGGTTCACAAAGAGTCAAACATGATTGAAGCAAGTGAACAACAGCAACAATTTGAACCATAAGGGAAGGATCACAGAATTATAGGATTTAGAGGTAGAAGAAATACTAAAGATCCACCTTGTCCAACTCCTTCATTTTATATGGGGGGAAGCTCAGGCCCAGAGGTTAAGTGACTTAGCCAAAGTTATACAAGTCATAAGTGTGGAAGCTGAGATTTAAATAGAGAGCATCTGACTTCAGAGCTAATGTCCTTAACACTTTTACAGACTGCCCAAAGCACTCTTCTGTGGCTAATACAGCACGTGTAAGCTTCCTCCCAGAGCGTATTAACAGAGAGATACCTACCTAGCACCTCCTATGATGCACAGGTTTTATCATTGTGTAGTGCCTTTGTTAGATACCAATAAGGAATACTATCGGTTTGCCTTTCCCCGGGCCAATGAATGTCATATAAGGCACAAGAATTCTAGTTTGGGAATAGACAAACCCATTCTCACATAGTACTACTGTAAAGCAAATACTATGACCACTGGAAACCACCAACAGACAGCTCCCTTGATCGGCAGCCAACTCTTAACTAGTAAAATGTGAGGCATAACTGCCTGGGTTAAAATCCTTCCACCCCGCTCCCCCCACCCCCAGCTAGTCTCCGATGGTAAAGACAGTGGGATCCCAGCCTACAGGGTGCAGACTCTTAGCAGCTGTTCTGTGTCTTACCACAGTTTGGGGTTTGTCAGTCCGGAGATAACTGGAGACTTCAGAGCACAAGCACAAGAATGTCTTGAAAACAATATTCCCCTCACAGAGTTGCCATAGTCCATCCTGAATTTCTGACAGCCTAGCAACTAGCCCAGTACATACTTCCCCACACTGAAAAGGTCATAAGATCATAGATTTAGAGCTTTGAAGGGACCTTGGGAAACACCAAGCACAAAACCATTTGCCAGGGGAGGAATTTAACAAAAAGGTAAACCAAGGCACATTTCTCTGAACAAGATAACATTTATTAACAAGGGCATGCTGCCTGTCAATAAATGAGTCAATGGCTTGCCTCCATTTATGCCAAAGACCTTAAGCAGAAGGACAATTTCCCTTTTATAGGTTTTGCATAGACCAGGACAAAGAACAGAACAGGGTAGATGGCATCATGGGATTGAAGACAACGGGAATGGTTATGGACTTGAGGGTACAAGGAAAAATATGATTGGTTGGACTTTTGATAGTGGGGCCTGAGAATGACCCCCTCTTTCCTTCCTGAGAGTCCAGGTGCAAAATAATGGGCCAGACTTCTGGAGAACAAACCAGACATCCTTGAAGGATAGCTTGGTGGTATAAAGATATTAGACCCCACTCCTTTGTGTTCACATGCATTCTCCAAGGTCAACTAAATTCCTAAAAGGAAGAAGAGATCAGTGATTAACAGGAGAGCTGGATTTTTAAATTTAACCCATTATAGACCAGCTGAATTCTGAACCAAGTTCACAAAGAACTATGACAAACAGTTACAGGACAGAAGTAATTCACTGTAAATAGGATCAATAAGAAATGGATTCAGGATCAATTCAATCTTCTCCCATTCTTTGTAGACTTGGGGATCTGTGACTTATCCAGGGTTGTACAGATAATAATAAGCAGAGCTAGGGGGCAGCTAGGTGGAGCAGTGGATAGAACACTGGCCCTGGATTCAGAAGGACCTGAGTTCAAATCCGGCCTCAGACACTTGACACTTACTAGCTGTGTGACCCTGCGCAAGTCACTTAACCCTCATTGCCCCACAAAAAATAATAATAATAAGCAGAGCTACGATTCAAATCCAGGTACTTTACCCCATCACAGTGTAGTGTTATATTTATATACAATAGGAGTTTATGTGTTTGTAAGATAAATTTTAGAGTCCAAAGGGAAGGTGGGCATTTTTTAAAAATAGAAATAATGGAAGATGATAAAGTTCAGGTGTTTCTCATGTGTACTTAGCCCAATAAAAGCCATGCAAATGAAGCAGCATCATTGGAACAGCCACACTTGTGCTCAGGATGGAGAAAAGCTGCCCCAACTGCCTGAAGTCCTTTTTTGTTTGTTTGTTTCATTTTTTTCCCTTCAGATACAATGCTTGTATACATCAGTGCTTTGAAAGGAGGACAAAGAGCACTGGGAACATGGTCAATGGCTTGGCCAACAACACTGAAATTGATGACAACAGCAATTGTGATGCAACGGTAGTGCTCCTTAAGAAAGGTAACCGCGAAGGTACAAAACTCCAGAAGGGAAATGCTAGAAAATTACTCATTCTACCATTTCCATAACTTCACAGAGGGCGTGGGCAACTGCTCAAGGAAGTAGATCATGATCATTAGGATTAAAAATTCCAGGTATTCAACCAGACTTTTCTTTTTAATGATCAAGCATCCCATTGCTTATCCCATACTGGGCACCTAAAGGAGGAAGTCTTCTGGGGCAGGTGATTAAAGAAGGGGAGGGTTCAGCTCTTTCTTTATTCTCAGTTCATCTTTAACTGAATGAGAAGAACAGAGGTTCTTATCTGGAGACTAACCAGCTTAAAAAACACTCATGAAAGCACAGAGACTGTCAATAACTAGTGATTAAGTGAGTCAGGATGTTACAAGAATCTAAATAAATATATTTTCAAGCTACATAGCCTCAGTTTCCAGTATTTGAAATGGGCACAGAAAAGTACTTTTTTTCAGAGAGATTCAACTAGAGCATTTAACAAATTTCACTGAAATACTAAAGAGCAATAATTTAGTATGGTGGTTCCATTTGGTCGAACAAACATTTCTTTGTATGGCAGCACGTGCAATTTATTTCGACTCAAGCTGTGATGTGTTATTTTTCATTAACATAGCAGTTATTCTGACTTAATTAATTTCCTTTTCAAAGCTTCCCCTTGAATTGCTGAGGTTTTGCTTTTTCCCCCCTCTGTTTCACACAGGCTTTTTTTTTTAATCAAAAAGAAATTTTAAAACATACAGATTATTTCTAATTTCTTCCCTGACCCTCCACTGAAGTCTGCAGATGATTGCTCTATTTTGTAAATTAAAGAACTTGTAAAAATGTTTCCTGGCAAAATTTTCATGTTTCATGAAAGACCAGGTCTTTGGGATTTAAGTATTTGGTTCCATTCTATATTGGAGCTTTGTTACAGTCCTTGTATCCTGGCCTCTTTATACTCCAAAGAAAGAACACTCCCAGAGAACCAGAGCAATTAGTCCAAGTTTATTCAATATATTTAAAAGATTATTTCAGAAATCTGTGGCTTAGAAAACAAGGGAAAACACTGGGATAACCTGTGTATAGATATGGGATGCCAAAAGATCTTGTGTTCATTGGCAAATATGAAGGGAATAACTCAATTTTTTAGTATAGCAAACTGTATACTACAGAGAATTCCGAAGTAATTAACAGATCATTATAAACATTCCTGGAAATGGGGACTATATAGGAGAGAGAAAAAGAGGATATACACACATATGAAAAACTGAAGAGATAAAGATGAGGAAGTCAAGAAAAGGCTATTTTTCTACTGAACACATCAAACAAGAAGAGGCCATCAAAAGATAGGGCTTACTTCCTTTATAATGGTTTAGCTAACATATAAGTAAATGATGAATATTTAAGCATGTCACACTCGTACTCATATTCCAGATTTAGAGTTCAAAAGGACTTTAAAGATTGTCTAGTCCAACCCCATTTTGTTACCAATAAGAAAACTGAAGTCGATTTATGTGAATTTCCTCTAAAACTTATTTTAAAACAACTTCTGATTAACACCTATCACCAGTCACAAGAAGGTTTTTAATTAGCAATTTAGACCCTTCCCAAAGTGGCACTCTTGCTACTCCCCCATTTTAACTCGTATGTTTCCTATTTACACAGCAAATTTCCACCGCAAAGCTTCAGTGATCATGGTGGATGAGCTGCTGTCAGCATATCCACATCAGCTCTCTTTTTCTGAGGCCGGGCTCCGTATCATGATTACCAGCCACTTTCCCCCCAAAACTCGGCTCTCCATGGCCAGCCGCATGTTGATCAATGAGGTAATACCTACCCAGATCTTCTGGAAATGGGGCAAAGAGGTGGGGGGAGGGAAGGTTTTGAGAGAACCTGGCTACAAAGTTTCCACCTATAAATTCAAAGCATTGATGATCTATGATTTCATGAGGGTGCAAAAGTCCTGGTGTGGGAACTCCCTTCACTAATGGAAGTTGTAAAGGATCATGGGTACTAGATAAGTAGTAGATAGGACTTAGTAGATAAGTGCTACAAAGTTGAATGAAATACTGAAAAGCATCCTGTCATGTTCCTTCAGTATCAGAGGCAGGATTGGAACTTGTCTTCCTGATGACAAGTTCAACATTCTCCACTAGACCAATCTATAATTGCCCAACAGCTGCTTCTCAAAAGCTCAATACTAATTCAGCTAGAGGTGTGTTCTTTCACCATCCTTTCTTTACTTCACATTGTGAGATAGGAATATACCTTACTGTACTATAGACAAAATTTGGGGTCAGTTTCTCAATTCCCTTTTGGAAGTGGTGTGTGTGTGTGTGTGTGTGTGTGTGTGTGTGTGTGTGTGTGTGTGTGTGTGTGTGTGTGTGTGTGTGTAAGCTCTTGGCTCCTTACCTTCCTAGAAGTTTTCAGCATCTTTTTTAAGAGAATTCCATCATGAGAATTTGCGCTATGAGAGCTGGATGCTTTAAAGAGGCTGTTGATGAAATCAATATAGAAGATATTCTGTTGTCCCCATCACCCTACCACCATGTACACCTTTGTGTGGTCTATACTTTAGATTTTACAGGCATGCAAAATGTTGGCTGAGCTAGCTATTATTTTGAGTAATCACCAGACCCAGTTAGCAGTTCATTTAAAGGTGACTCCAGGGTCTGCCAGAAAATCCTATGCCACTTCTTCATGACTGGGTTATATAAATTCTAATAACCCACATTTGGGGTCTGTCCTTACTTAGCAAGAGTCTACATCATTTACAATTACTTTGGCCAAGTAAAGAATGTGTGGCTTTTTCTCCTGCAGAGGCAAAGATTAATCAACAGCAGAGCATATGCCAATGGAGAGTCAGAGGTGGCCATCAAAATCCCCATCAAGCATGCTGTTGAGAATGGAACAGGACCCAGCAGTGCCCCAGAGAGGGGTGCAAATGGCACCCGAAGGGATGATGATGTTACTGAGGCTGGCAATGAAACTGAGAATGAGAATGAGGACAATGAGAACAATGAGAATGATGAAGAAGAAGAAGAGGAGGAGGATGATGATGAGGGACCTTACACTCCATTCGACCCACCCTGTAAGAGTTCCTAAGTCCTTGTTTGTGTTTGGGAATAATAAGCCCATAGGGCCCAGGAAAAATTTTTATCATCTAATGAGTCAATACACATGTATTTTTGTTTGTTTTGTTCAATCATTTTCAGTCATGTCTCCATGACCCCAGTTGGGGTTTTCTGGAGTAGTTTGCTATTTCCTTCTCCAGCTCATTTCACAGATGAGGAACTGAGGCAAACAGGGTCAGGCAACTTGCCCAGGGTCATACAACTAGTAAGTGTCTGAGGCCAGATTTGAACTCATGAAGATGTGTCTTCCTGATTCCGAGCCCAGTACTCCGACTGCCCCAACACATGTATATTGAACATGAAAATATATGATATTGTGCACCTCCATTGAATTCCATTCACTACAAAAAACTGAATGAGCAATGTGAATGTGAATTACTAACTCCAGATTGAATGACTATTCATCATTTAATGGAATTTAAATACTAACATCCCTCTATCACTGCATCCTGATAGCGTTGCAGAAGCTGTATTCTCTTGTTTCATAATAGGATTTTTTTTTTTGCGCAGGGCAATGAGGGTTAAGTGACTTGCCCAGAGTCACACAGCTAGTAAGTGTCAAGTGTCTGAGGCCAGATTTGAATTCAGGTCCTCCTGAATCCAGGGCCAGTGCCACCTAGCTGCCCATTGTAATAGGATTTTAACAAATAACGCACATGTTTTACGCCTGGTTCTAGTAAAGAAATGTTTACACACTCAAGAGAAGAGGAATCCTAGTGTGAATCACAGTCACTGGTCATTTGAAACAATGCCAGGGCTTGGCTACCAGTGAACCCCAACTGGAGTCTCCAGGTAGTAGAGAGACAGCCACAGGGGACTGTGTCTCCCATTGGGAGACAGGAGAAAGATGAAAGAGGAAGAGAAGGGAGGTCATTCGGTATCTTATTCATGGAGGATATGTGCCCACCCACTGGCTTTGAAAAAGATAGTGGTTACCAAATTGAAGGCTGCCATTCCAGAAACATGCACAGGAAAATGACTGGGGTGGAGCAATTGTTGAGCCTTGAGCCAAGCAAGCAATGTCAAAGAGAAGAATGCACCTACTCTGCCTCCAGCTTCCCTCCCACCCACCAGACAGCAAGATTTAATCTGTGGCATATCATCATTAGTTGGGCTCTTTGTCATAAAGCCCATCATTAGCTGAAGTTTGGGTTGTACTTGTCCTATTCTTTTCTTAGTTTTTTTCCAAGGGAGTTTGGTACTTATAGGATAATAATGGTGACATTTATATAGTCGTTTTAAGTTTAGAGAGTGTTTTACAGATATTACCTCATTTTAAGCTTCACAAACCACTCTTCACAACAGGTTGTATTATCCCCATTTTACAAATGAGGAAAATGAGGCTAAGTTTCCTACTGATGGAGTTTCCCCTTGAGAGGGAAAGTTATTTGGGGGGAGTGAGGACTTCCTCTTTTCCTCAAATTATACCATGAATGGGAACTTGGACAGTTTTATGAGAAATATAGCATCCATAACTGTAGAGATGAGAGTTCTGCTGTGCTCTGCTTTGTCTAATGTGGATTCAACCTCTGCTCAATCATGGAGTCTTGTCGATCTAGTGAAACCTAAGGATCCCTTCTCAAAATAATGTTTTAAGTATTTGAAGGAAATGGTCATTTCAGTTAGAAGTTAGTTGTTGTTTCCATTCAAGTTCATGGATACTCTGAAATCTATCCAGGGACTCCTTGAGGGTCCATGAAGCCAAGAGTAAGAAACCCTAATGTAGACCATATCTGGAATATTCCGTTTAGTCCTGGGCACAGCATTATGAAGGCTAGCACAAGTACATACAAGCAGGAACAGTATGTTTGGGAGCACTAGGGAACAATACCATGCAAAAGCCAACTGAAGGAACTGAGATGTTTAACAGGGAGAAGAGGAGATTCAAGGGGACCTGATAGTTTTCTTCAAGTATTTAAAAGGCTATGATGGGGAGCAGGTAGATGGCATGGTGGATAAAGCATCAGCCCTGGATTCCGGAGGACCTGAGTTCAAATCTGACCTCAGACACTTGGCACTTACTAGCTGGGTAAGCCTGAGCAAGTCACTTAACCTTCATTGCCCTGGAAAAAAAAAAAAAGGATATGATGTGGAAGACAAGGGCAGCATGAAACAGTGGGGAAAGAACTGGCCCCAGAGCCAGAAGACCTGGGTTTGTGTCCTGACTCAGATATATACTGTCTGTGTGACCTTGGGCAAGTCTCTAAGCAATTCTTTAAGATTCTACATTGCAGAAAAGGCATCGACCTGCATTGGTAGAGGGATTGTCCTCAACCAAGGATTCCCTTGCTAACAAAATTACAAAATCCAATCCCTATCCCACATGGAAAGGGAATTGGATTTCAGCCTGATGTAATGGAAAGGACACTGAATTTGAGGTCAGAAGACCTGGCTTTAGGACATAGCTCTGTAGGGTGTGACCCTGAGCAGTTCTTTTTATGGGGATCAGTTTTCCTTATCTGTAAAACGAAAGACTTAGGTAAGATGATCTCCAAAGTTCCTTCTAACCATCTACGGCCTATTTTATTTGCTTAGCCCCAAAGGAAAAAAAAAAGGAGAATAATCAGTAGAAATTGTAGAGGAGGATATTTAAACTTAATGCACGCTAATGATTAGAGCTAATGAAAAGCTGAAATGGCTATTGCTTCAGGGGTCTCCCTTCATTAATGGGTCTTAAAGATAAGATGGTGTGATCATTTTTCACGAATGTTGCAAAGGAGATGCCTATTTAGGTATAGGTTGGAGATGCTGTGGTCCCCTTAGTACTTATTTTGCATTATTCACAAAGCCAGTGTGTGTATATGTATATATATACACGCACACACACACACACATACACATATACATAAATATACATATACACACATATATACATGTGTATAAGGTGCTTTGGAAATTTTAAATTGCTACATCAATGTTACTTCTTATTATTATTATCATTAACAACAACAATAATAACTAACAATAATTAGGAAGTTCTATACCTATTAGTTTTCCTAAGAAAACCAGGGCTGGACTATCAGATTTTTACTTGTTGGCAGTGTTTTTGTGCTAGAACAAAACAGCTATTTTTGCCGCTTGCTGATACATTTTCCTTTTCCTTCCCTCTCAGGCCATAAGAAAAAAAATTCATTTTCAATGTCCCAGTAGGGGCTAGACATATGATTTAATTATTATAGGGAACTGCTATGTGAGGAAATGTTCTCTGCCAATGTAGGTCAATATCTTCTGCAACTCATAGCCTCACACAGTAGAGGCAGGTAGATGGCAAAAATGGATAGAGCACTGGACCTAGAGTCAGGAAAACCAGGGTTCAAATCCGGCCTCAGATACTTCCAAGCTATGTGGCCCTAGGCAAATCATTTGTCAGTTTCCTCATCTGTAAAATGGGATAACAATAGCACATACCTCCCAGGGTTGTGAGGATCAAATGAGATATTTGTAAAGCACTGAACACAGAGTCTGCTACATAGTAGGTGCTATATAAATACTAGCTACTGGGGCAGCTAGGTGGCTCAGTGGACAGAGCACCAGCCCTGGATTCAGGAGGATCTGAGTTCAAATGTGACCTCAGACACTTAACACTTACTAGCTGTGTGACCTTGGGCAAGTCACTTTACCCCAATTGCCCTGCAATAAACAAATGAATGAATGAATGAATATAAGCTATTATTATTATTATCATTATTATCATTATTATACAGCTAGAGTACTAGCTTTATAGTCAGGAACACCTAAGTTCAAATCCAGCCTCAGACATTTACTAGCTGAGTAACTGCATTCAAGTCACCTAACCTCTGCTTCAGTTTCCTCTGCAAAACAGGGATAACAATGGTACCAACTCAATATAGTTGTTGTGAAGATAAAATGAGATAATATTGGTAAAGTGCTTTACAAACCTTAAAGCACAAATGCTACTAATGCTAGCTATTATTGTTGTTAGATCACCAAGAGGTTAAATGATTTGCCCAGCGTTGCTAAGCCCACACGTGACAGGGGTGGACTGTCTAAACACTATGTTACCTTGTCTCTCTTTGTGTACTACAGTCTGAAATATTGTTGTACTCTTCCAACTGAAATCCTTTATTAGAATTCCTGCAGCTAGGGGGCAGCTAGGTAGCACAGTGGATAAAGCACCGGCCCTGCATTCAGGAGGACCTGAGTTCAAATTCAGCCTCAGACACTTGATACTTACTAGCTATGTGACCCTGGGCAAGTCACTTAACCCCCATTGCCCTGCAAAAAAAAAATAAGATTTCCTGCAGCTAAGTTCTGGGGAATGCTTATTTTGTTGATGTCTTTCTCCGATTAAACAATGGTCAGGTGACATGTGCTTTTTCCATATGCTGCTGGTGCATGTTGCCATTTTAGAAGCCCTTAATACACAGTATGCGCAATTCATTCCAGCAGACAAACTTTAAAGATAAGTCAAGGCAAGGAAACTACAGCACTGAGCCCTAGTCTGCATCATACAGGCTTAGCCTCAACTCATATTGCCTCTGCTTCCTTCCATAGATGAATTCTATTCACAATGATAGAGTAGATCATGCTGGGAAGGGGTTGAGAAAGACCTTCAATTGTGTCTCCCTAATTTTAGGTGATGTTCTGTTTTGAAGTTTTAGCCATAATGGCCCTGTTCCAAGTTATTTTGGAAATCTTAAATCACTATATGACTGTTAACTCTTAATAATGAAGAACCTAAGCACTGTCTACAAGTCCTCATCAACCCTAAATCAGCAAACATTGCCAACTACTGTGGAATTTCACTCATATCTTTGGGGCCCTCTCATACTTCCTGAATAAGAGGAACAGGAAAAGAGTAAGATGCAAGCACTAGATTTAGAGACCAAGAACATGTGTTTGAAATCTAGCTCTACCACCTGCTTCCTGTGTGGCCTTGGGCAAATTATTTAATTTCCCCATACCTGACTTTCCTCATCTGTAAAATTAGAGTGTTGGATTAGATGACCTCTAAGGGCCATTTCAGGGCTGTCTAGAATTTTATGTCACATCAGTTTATCTCCCCATCTTCCAGACTCTAGGCCCAGAACTCTAGCCACTGCGTTATGTAGCTAAAGAAGTGGATAGAGCACTGGCCCTGAAGTTGGGAGGACCTGAGTTCAAATCTTGCCTCAGACACTAGCTGTATGACCCTGGGCAAGTCACTTAACCTCAATTGCCTAAACATCCAGGGCCATCTCCAGGCATCCTGATGTATATCTTGCCACTGGACCCAGATAGCTCTGGAGGAGAGAGTGAGGCTGGTGACTATACAGCCCTCCCTCATTTAAATCCAATTCAGTGGAAGTCATGACATCACGCTGATGTCATGGTCCTCTTCAGAACAGCCCTTCCCTTCCTCCAGCCATTCCCCTACTCACTGAGAAGACAAGCAATATGATACCCATTATACACATGAAATTATGCAAAACCTATTTCCATATTGGCCATCTTGAAAAAAAAGCAAGAAAAATAAAGGAGAAAAAAATGTTTCAATCTTCAATCATAGGCTCTATGAGATATTATTTTCAAACTCTTTTTGGCGGGGTGAGGCAGTTGGGGTTAAGTGACTTTCCCAGAGTCACACAGCTAGTAAGTGTCAAGTGTCTGAGGATGGATTTGAACTCAGGTCCTCCTGAATCCAGGGCTGGTGCTTTATCCACCATGCCACCTAACTGCCCCTGAGATACTATTTTTAACAAATCAAGTATACTTGCATCCCTAAGGCCTGTTCATTTAAATGGATGATAATATCATGGATGCATGATAAGGTTTAAGTCTAAGTTCTGCTATTTATTATATAGGTGACCTTCGTCAAATCACTTCACTTTTCTAGACATCAGTTCTCTGTTCTGTAAAATGATGGGTTAGACTCAGTGGTCTGTAAAGCCCTTCCAATTCTCAATCCTGTAATCCCAGCCAATCTCTGCCTATTACCATTTGCCCTCTTGTGGTATTCTTAGGACACACAGATCTGTGTCCCTGCCTGCCAGTCAGGGCTTTCTCTCACAGGGTCAAGAACTGGAGTTGGATCTTATTCATTCTGCTGTTTACTGTTGTAGTCAAACTGCAAAGATCACTTGTTCTGAGAATCAAAAGCCACTTCTCTGCCCGACCTGACTCGTCATGTGGTCGATGAAATCACAGCTTCACAGTGGTTCCACTGGGCCAGAGGAAACTAAAATTATACAATTTCCAGCAATTGTAATAGGATTCTTCCCCCTTCCCATTGATTCAGGAAATTAAAATGGGCTGGGGTAAATTTTAATATAGGGAGTATGTTTTAATCATCTTTTAAAGCATCTAAAATGGTTGTTAGTTTAATAACATAAAATGTATTATTTAAATCTTTATTTGGTCTACAATGATCATATCTGGCGTAGCTAGTTTTAAAAATAATTTTGCTAATGTATTAATAAATTTACATTCAAATATCATCCTTAGTTTTTGATACATAATGTAACAACTCTAAGGAACCTAGACAGCATCCTCTGTCTTTGTGCCTCTGGTGCCTCAAACAGGTGAGTCAGTTGTTTTTTTCAGTAGTGTCTGACTCTTCATGACTCCATTTGGGGCTTTCTTGTCAGGGATATCAGAGTGCTTTGCCACTTCCTTCTCCAGCTTATTTTACAGATGAAGGAAACTGAGGCAAACAGGGTTAAGTGACCTGCCCAGGGTCACAGAGCTAGTACACGTCTAAGGCCATTTGAACTCAGGTCTTCCTGACTTCAGTCTTGGCATTCTATCCACTGTGCCACCTAGCTGCTCTACTCTGCCTCTCACAATGTCCGACATAGAGTTGGCAATTAATGAACCCTAATTAAATGCCTGATTGATGTCATAGTTTCTCCCAGTTTATGAGAATTAGCTAGAAGTTTGAGAATAGGAAAAAATCATTTTTATAGTAATAAAAATTAAAATTTTCTCATCTAGTCTCAGACAGATACAGGAAATGGCCACTTTTGGTAAAAGGAATGGAAAAAAGTGGGGATAGATGGATTTGCCTGTTGATATGTCAGTTTATTTCTTGATATGATGATCAGAGGCTTTCACACAATCCTGAAGCCACTGAGAAACTGAGTCAGAGGCTGCACCAAGCAAACTCAAAAGCTCCTTTCACCTCTTTGACCAGAAATGAGGATTAATGGTCCGTACCTGCAGCCTTTGAAGAGGATGGAGAGAGTTTTAGGGAGACAAGTGACCCAGGTGACCCTGGGCAAAGCACTTAGCTTTTCTAGAC
Source organism: Dromiciops gliroides (assembly GCF_019393635.1). Lineage (NCBI taxonomy): Eukaryota > Metazoa > Chordata > Mammalia > Microbiotheria > Microbiotheriidae > Dromiciops > Dromiciops gliroides. The sequence continues at coordinate 559,131,658 of NC_057862.1, read as the reverse complement.
ATCACTTTCCAATTCTGCAAAATGATGGGTTAGACTCAGTGATCAATAAGTCCCTTCCAGCTCTCAGTCCCTTGTTCCCAGACGATTTTTGCCTATCGCCATTTGCCCTCTGGTGGTGAGCCTCAGGACACAGATTTGTGTCCAAAGCTGAGGCTAAATGAAACTTGTGTGGCCATGAGAGAACCTGCCCCAAAACTGTGTGTAACAGTAAAACCAGGACAGAAAAGACAAAGCCCAGGCATCAAGAGAATCAAGAGTAGTAAAAGCTTAGTCCACCACAAATGGTCCAAGACAAGGCCTCTGGATCTCCAACCTCTTCGTGAGCTAAGTGCAAAAAAATATAACAGATACAAAGGTCTTGGAAAAAAATGTAATGAGGGTAGAGGAGAAAAGAGATTTTTTTTTTTACTGGTTTGCTTTTTACCCACTAAGAACTACTGCCACCCCACTCTCAAAATGTTGAAGATTTGAAAAACATTAAAATCTGGGGTTTTTTTTTTTGAAGAAAGAATATAATTCTTTAGCTACACTATCTTCTGCAATTGGGGGGTGTCAAAATTAGACAATGTACAGGGTGGACCAAAAATCATTAATATTTAATAACTCCTACATATATATACACACAGAGTATATGTATGTACACATATATTTATATGTACATTATATATGTGTATTATATATATTAAGTGAATTTACATTATATGTAAAAAATCAAATCTCATAAATGGTAAAAAATAAAAAATAATTTTCAAAAGGTGATTAAAACATCAGACCCCTTCGTGACTTTTGGCCCACCTTGCAGTTTCTTCATCCTTTTTTTTAACTGAATAATATAGATAAAAACAACTTCCCCTCCCCCACTACAAATACATCTCTGCTTATAAGTACAAAGGAAAGTGAAGACTTCATCAAGAAATGGGAAAAGTTTTGTCACCAACCATTTGGTGGTGCTACAAAACTTTCAGGGCCAAGATTAAATAACAAACACATTAGGGATGTTACTACATTCAACCAGATTCCAAAATAGCAAGGATAGCTGACTTTTATTTTGTGCTTCAAGGTTAAGAGAATGCTCTGTATACATTGTCATTTGATCCTCACAATCAATGGACCAGTTAGTATATGAAGGTCCTACAATGTGCCAGACACTATAGTGCTCACATTCTAATAGGGGAAAACAACATATATAGGGAAGTGGCGGCCAGGGAGGAAGACTTTGGTAATGTTGATTTAATTACTGTTTTCAGAACTAGAGGAGCAAAGAGGGTAGAGGGAGGATGTCTGCACAGTGGCATATCACGAAGATTGAATAAATGGATACACAGTTCATCCATCAAGGCAAAATGTAGACAAAATATGTCCATCAGATTGGTGACTGTGAGGAAATTCTGGAAAATGTATTCACCAAAACTAACATACACTTGACCACTGTTAACACCATATATTAAAAGATGGAGTCCTGAAATTGTGGACGCTATTGTTACCTTTCCTATGGCAAGAATTAATTGGCAAACCCACAAGGGTGGTTTTTTACCCCCAGCCAATTCTTGGCTACCTAATGCAAACAATAACTACTCTTAACTGTTGTCAGTGAGAAGAGCTTATGTAAGAGTCCGTATTTCAGCCTCCTCCTGTCTCTCCTTTATTCTTACCACTTATCAGACTTCATACACTATCTATTCATGCCTTGTCTCTTCAATGTTGCAGCACCCTTTCTCCCTATGAGGAGATGCCCTCTATTTCAATGTTCTCTGGGAGGAGTGAAGAGAAAAGGGCAAGCAAGACCTAGGCAAAACAGGAGAGTAGGTATCCCTTAACTTCCCTTTATGTGCCCCTCTCCAGGATCTTAATGCTTCTTCTTACATTTTTCTCCCAAGTAGCAAATGCCCTCAAATAGCCCAGTGACTGAAGACTAGACTGTCACAGTGGCGCCATGCTTGAAAATTACCTATCCTACTTCTCTCATCACAATTCCTATTTGCTCCAAGATAACAAAGGCAAGGTTAATTTTCAAACGTACATTATCACTATCAGGAGAAACATCTTTCATATATATGGTCTTTCAGCCAAATGCTGAAATCAGCAAGCACATGTAATGCATAACAATTCCACAAGGTGCCGCTATCTTCACTGAAAGCCATGCACTCTTCACATTTAAAAACAGACTGCGTACTGAGTTCATTTCTTAAGTTATAGTGTCAAAGATATAAGCTACTTACTAAAAGATTTGACCTTTTCTAAAAAAAAGAAAAATGAGTTGTGTATATTTTTGTATGCATTTGTGCATCAATGCCAAGTACCTGGTCGATATTAAGATTCTCCATATAATCATTTAAACAAATGACTTGTAACTAGACTGCTAGCCTCAGAACTCATGTGAGCAACTTGACAGCAAATGTGGTCTAGGTCTCATCCTTCCTGTCCCAAAAGAGAAGCCGAATTGAGTGTTGATTGAACTCACACTAGCCCACTGACTAAGGACTATTAACATCCTGAGAAAGATATTTGATCTTGATTCTTCAAGCACTTATTGATGGCTTCCTATTTCTCCAGAAAAGTACAGCGGACATATCCCAGAGGATGGGTTGGTTTTCTTTTTTTGGTTTGGTTTTGTTTGTTTTGTTTGCATTTACTCCTGGACCCAGTAATGAATCCTGGGACCTATCGTCTCTCTGGGTCTCAGTTTCTCCATTTAAATACAGTATATTCTCTCCTCCCCTCTCTTCTTATTTTCACAAAGATTATATTGTGTTTTGTTTCTGTTTAAATGTCACACACACATACATCTAGAATGTAAACATCTTGAAAGCAGGGACTTTTTGTCTTTATATCACTGTGCCTCACTCATAGTATTCATTTAAGAAATACTTTTAAAATTAATTAGATTGAAGGTAATATCTTTAAAGCAAACTGTGGAAATAACCATTAACCCTTTGTACCCCAAAAAGGGCAAATGACCTTCTTAACTGGCCCCTTACCCCTTCCTCTTCCAGGCAAAAGTCCTGACTTGACTTTTATTGCCCTTTTTTATTTGCCAAGTGATCCTCCACAACTTACTCTCAAGCTTCATGCTTTTAGAAGGCTGGTAACCCCAACAAGCAGTTGGCCCATGGGGAACTCTTTGGACTAATGATTTCCTCAAGGAAGGGAGTTCTTCATGAAGTACTTCCTTCTACAAATATAGTTTGGAACCTTCTTGGTAATTTATGTACTCTTAGAGAGTCAACTGGGACACTGAATGGTTAAGTGACTTACCCACGACCACACAATATCACAGGCACCTCCTGAACCCAGGACTTCCTGACTATTAGATCAGCTCTCTAGACACTCAGGGAAGACATTAGTACACAGTAATTCAGTTCAACAGCCATATCTTAAACATCTATTAAGTACATGCAATGCACTGGTGTGGGTGCTAGGAGTACAAAGACAAAAATGAAAACAATCCCAACATTCAAGGAATTTAATAAGTAAATACAAAGTACACTTAAAGTGATATCAAGGAATAGAAAGCATTAAGGGATCAGGGAACCTCCTGTAGAAGGTGGCCTGGTAGCTGAGCTTTGAAGGAAAACAGGCATACTGAGCAGCAGCAGAGGTCAGGTGAAGATGCATTCCATTCCAGATATAAGGCACAGAGATGGTAGATGGAGCATCATGTATAAGGAGCAGCCGGTAGGCCGATCTGGATTGAAATGGCAGACTTGTAAAGGGGAATAACATGGAATAAGATTGGGAAGATAAGGAACAGCCATGTTATGTATGGAATGTTTTAAACACTAAACTGAGAAATGTATATCTTATCCAAGAAGCAATAGGGAACCCCTCAAGATTTTTGCATGGAGTCATGGTCATTGCAAAGATCAGTCTGAAGAGAGAGAATTGGAGAGGGAATAAATACACCAGGAGTAGGGAGCTCAATTAAGAGGCTCTCATAAGAGTCTAGGGGACTACAACAATGTAAACAAACACAAAAAGAATCAAAAGTGAATGTCCCAGAATTATAAAAAGCAAGCGTGGATTGAAAGAAGAAATACAAAAAGATAACTCCAACTCGACTCCTGTGCAGAGGTAGGAGATCCATGAGCATTGTATGTGGCATATATTTTCATATTTTTTCTATGTATTAATCAGGCTATTTCTTTTCTCCTTTTCCTTTTGTTGTCTTAAAAAATACTATTTGTCATTGGAGATGGATTTTTCATACATGGAAGGGGAGGGATTCTTGGAGAAACTATGGTGAGGTAAAAAAAAAATCAATGAAAACTTATTTTTTTTTAAATGTAGGAAATAGTAGACAAAGGCTTGAACTCATGTGCTGACCATCAAGGGGAAAGAAGATTAACAGGGAAAATGCTTTGACAAGATTTGGCATCTTGTCAGAGAGAGTCAAGGAAATCTCTTAAGTATATGACCTTGAGTGACTGGAAGGTCAGTGGTGCCCTACACACAAACAAGGAAGTTTATAAGAAGGCTAAGTTTCAGGAAAACCTAAGTTTGGTTTCAGGCACGCTAAGTTTGAGATGTCAAAGAGACACCCGGTAATCCTATTAGGTGTGTCCCCCCAGGCAGAATTTAAGTAGAGACAGAGAAGATGGAAAATGAAGTCATTTGATATTTTCTTCTTCCTTCCCCCACCTTTTTTTTTTCCTCCAGCTGGCAAATTGGAAATAGTGAAGTGGTTGTTCACCTGGCCACTGAGTTTGGTCTTGTACTTTACTGTACCCAACTGCAACAAACCCCGATGGGAGAAGTGGTTTATGGTGACATTTGCCTCCTCCACCCTGTGGATCGCAGCCTTCTCCTATATGATGGTTTGGATGGTGAGTGTCGCACCAAATGCCCAGGCCTCAAGCCCCGACTAACCCTTTCCAGACAGATGTTCAGGGGTTGGGGGGGTGGACAAAGCTGGTGGCTAAGAGAGACCTAAAACCCAAAGCAAATCAGAAAATCAGGCTTTCTTTGGAGGATTCCAATCTGATCCTTCCCGGCGCTTTGTGTGACAGTGGGTAGAGCAAGCTGTTTCATCTCTCTGGGCCCCTCATTTGTAAAAATGAAGGGATCATAGATTTAGAGCCACAAAGAAGGAATCTAAGAATTCACCTAGTTCAACTTTCTCATTTTATAGATACGGAAACCGGGATGTGGAGAGGTTAATGATTAACACTCAGAGTCACACAGATTGAAAGTTCATATTTCAATTTGGTTCCTTTGACTCTTAAGTCCAATATTCTTTTGGCAGGGGAGGAGCAATGAGGGTTAAGTGACTTGCCCAGGGTCACACAGCTAGTAAGTGTCAAGTGTCTGAGGTTGGATCTGAACTAAGGTCCTCCCGAATCCAGGCCACTGTGCCACCTACCTGCCCCAAGTACAATATTCTTTCCAAGACACCACAATGATTATACAAAACAGTCCCTATAATCCCTTCTGGCCCTAGAAAGTAAATGATTTTATGAGAAGGACTTAATCTAATGCTACAGCATTGGATGTGGAAAAAAGTTAACACATGTGGGAAACATTTACAAATGCCTTGAGCAAAGGTCTCATGGGTTATATATCTTTGTGTCCCACAGCATCTAGCATAATGTCCTATATATAGGTGCTTAATAAATGTTTGCTGAATTGAATTATTAAATTGAAAAACCTTGACTGACCTAGCATGTGTCTGCAGTTCAGTAGTTCAGGATACACACACACACACACACACACACACACGTGTATATATAATCCTGGGTTTAGATAATTTGATAGATGATAGTGGGTGTGATATTATCACTTTAACCCTGTTGCTCAAAGACGACTTATCTGTTTATAATGGAGGTAATAGTTAACCTAAGCGTATACAACCATCTGTCTTCTGTCCTCTCTTTCTATAGAGACAGAAGGGCAAACAAGGAATCAAACTGACCCCTTTGATTTCCTCTCTTAATATTCCTTTTCCCTCTTCCTCCAGCTGAGGTGCTAATGAGCCTTGAAAAAATCAGGACCTGGTCCAGACTACCTGGATAATTAGCTGCTGGATAATTGAGGTTTTTCTGGATCAGTAATAATAATGAGGATGCAACTTGAATAGTATTTCCTTTTCAGTCCAAGCACAGTTGAGCCAAACCAGACAGCTACAGGGAATAAGCTTAGGGTTAGAAGGGGGAAAAAAAGCAAGGTTTGGCCAAGAAGGTCAATTTTAGCCAGGGCATCTGTAGTTAGGCGAACTAAACCAAACTCCATTTCACAAAAGGCTTTTCAAAGCCACTAAATATGAATCAAATGTATTTTTAAATAGAAATACATTCCTCCTTGGAGAATGCAAGCATTCAGAGAGCCCCAAGTCCACACCAAGTGCCATTCAGCATTAAATGGGGAAGTAGCACATGTTCTTTGGTTTTAAAAGGATGAAGGCCAAGGTATCCCGAAGGACTTTAACTAAACTCTCCCAATTCTCTCAACAGGAAAATAACAATTCTCTCAAACTGCTTTTCAGAGAATAGTCAGGCTTTTGTGCATATATAATGGCTTCTCTAGGCTTTCAACCACTGGTGCAACAGGAACCACACAGAATTGTGCTACTTACAACATGTGTTTTGCATTTCTTGTCATTTCATAGAGGGTGGGGAAGATCAAGTGCTATCCTAAAATGACCTAGTCAGTTTCAGCTGTTCAAGTCTACTTCTCCCAAACTAGAACATGCAGCCGCAATGAATTTGCCTGGATTCCTATTCCATGGATAAGGCAATTGGAGTCAAGAAGAGCTGGATTCAAATCCTGCCTCAGACAGGATGTGACACTGGACAATTCATTTAACCTCTCTGGACCTCAGTTTCCCTATCTGTAATAATTATAAATAAATAAATTATATATTACATTTTTATATTGCCTACTATGTGCCAGGAACTGTGTTAAGCACTTTAAAATTATTATCTCATTTGATCCTTACAACAACCCTGGGAGGTAGGTGCTATTATTATCACCATTTTACACGTAAGGAAACTGAGGCAAACAGAAGTTAAATGACTTATTCAAGAGTCACACAGTCAGTAAGTGTCTGAGGCCAGATTTTAACTCAGGTCTCCCTGATGCCAGGCTCAGGACTTTACACACTGTGCCACCTAAAATAAAGGGATTGGGCAGCTAGGTGGCGCAGTGGATGAAGCACTGGCCCTGGAGTCAGGAGTACCTGAGTTCAAATCTGGCCTCAGACACTTGACGTTTACTAGCTGTGTGACCCTGAGCAAGTCACTTAACCCCATTTGCTCTAAACCTATGGGGTCATCTCAGTCATTGTGATGTATATCTTGCCACGGGAACCAGATGGTGCTGGAGGAGCGAGTGAGGCTGGTGACTTTGCACAGCCCTTCCTCCCTTAAATCCAATTCTCTGCGAGTCATGACATCACCTCCCAATGTCACAGTCCTCTTCGAGAACAAAGGACGAACAACAACAGCAATAAAAAAAAAGGACTGGGGGGTGGCTAGGTGGCACAGTGGATAAAGTACCGGCCCTGTATTCAGGAGTACCTGAGTTCAAATCCAGCCTCAGACACTTAACACTTACTAGCTGTGTGACCCTGGGCAAGTCACTTAACCCCAATTGCCTCACTTAAAAAAAAAAAAAAGACTGGACTCCTCAATGGGCCCTAAAGTTACTTCCCTCTCTAAAGCTTTGGTCTAATGATCCCATGTGGATTTTACACTGGTACATGCTGTGATCTTGCTTCACCTTACTGTTCTCTGCCTCAGTCCCCCTGTCAGTCCACTGGGGATAAGAATATTTGCCATTTCATTTTTGGCAATATTTTGAAATGTCCCAGATTCCACCTGTTGACACTGTTCAAAGCTGAAATCTCTTTTATGTAAATTGTCTCCAGTAGTCAAGAAGCGGCTTACTGGGGCCAATCACTATTTAGGTATAGGTTAGATAAAGTAATCCATGAAGTCTCTTCTGCCCTCTGAGAGTCAGCTGTTCTATAGGTTTCCATCTTTAAAATGACAAGGAGTAAACTTGCCTGTCTACACACTACTAGGCTTCAAGACTAAATAAATAAAACCACAAATAAACGGATAAATGAATAGAAAGATAAACAGATGTGTAAGGAGATGATTTGAAGCTCAGGTAGAGCTGGATGGAATGGGATTTGCTAAAAAGAACTGGGAGAGCAAGCCATCCCCTTTCACCACTGGTCAATTCCCATCAGCCATTCTTTGGAGCGCTTCTGGCAATGGCACACAGGTGGTATACACTATGATTTTTCATTATCCAACATCCTTGGAAAATTTAACATCTTGATTCCATCCCTTATTACCATCAAAAACTGATTAGTAATATAAGTTCATTCTTCCAGAGAGATTGCCCAAATACAGGCTGAAGGCATCCTTTTCTTTATTGCCCCATGCTCTCTTGAATATCTCCTAATAATATATTTTCCGTCCTTGCAGGTTACAATTATTGGCTACACTTTAGGTATTCCTGATGTGATCATGGGGATCACATTTCTGGCAGCTGGGACAAGTGTGCCTGATTGCATGGCCAGCCTCATTGTTGCAAGACAAGGTAAGTTAGGAAGGAAGTTAGGAAGTTAGGAAGGAAGGAAGTTAGGAAGTTAGGAAGTTAGGAAGTTAGGAAGTTAGGAAGTTAGGAAGTTAGGAAGGAAGGAAGGAAGGAAGGAAGGAAGGAAGGAAGGAAGGAAGGAAGGAAGGAAGGAAGGAAGGAAGGAAGGAAGGAAGGAAGGAAGGAAGGAAGGAAGGAAGGAAGGAAGGAAGGAAGGAAGGAAGGAAGGAAGGAAGGAAGGAAGGAAGGAAGAAAAGAGGAGAAGGAAGAGGGGGAGAAAGAGGGAAATCTCACAAGACTCTAGTTGTAATAAAGAGTTGTGAGACATAAGCAAACTGTCTTTTAATGAGAACATAAGTCAAAATTCTATGTAAATAAGGAAGATGCTTTTCAAAAAAAGAAAAGCAAAATTATGAACTAGTTGTAGGATTTTACTCTTAGAGAAGAAAGAGTACCTATGCAGATAAAATTTCCAGAGTTCTCTTCTAACTTTGAGACACAGGAAGCCACCAGATCAATGGTCTTTACTTTCCCTTCAGATGAGACTTGTTCCTACATACTAGTCTTTGAAATGTGCTGTCCTACAAAACACAGATTATAATTCATGCCCTTCAAGAAACCTTCAGTGACTAAATTTGGCAAGTTGTTCACTCACCATCATCCCCTCAATTTTATGTGCTAAAAGATAAATTAAGGAGTAATTCCTTAACTTTATGGGAGGATTTACAATGAATTTATGCAACAAACTACCTTAATGCACTTAAAATATAATAATTTGCAGGAATTCAGTTTGCATGCAACTTTTTAGGAATGTGTCTTCCCTAAAATAAACCATTGTACATAAATGTTAGTAGAAATATCCATCAATTGGGGGTGGCTAGGTGATGCAGTGGATAAAGCACTGGCCCTGGATTCAGGAGTACCTGAGTTCAAATCCAGCCTCAGACACTTGACACTTACTAGCTGTGTGACCCTGGGCAAGTCACTTAACCCCGATTGCCCCCCCAAAAAAAATCCATCAATTAATGTGAAGAACTGACAACACTATGTATACACAGTCATTTGATCCTTACAATAACCCTGTGAGGTAGATATTATTATGCCAGTTTTCCAGATGTGCAAGCTGAGGCACAGGAAGATCAAGGAACTTCCATACAATCACTCACTAGTAAGTGTCTGAGGCAAGATTCTGATTCAAGTCTTCCTGATCCCCAGTTCAGTGTTCTATCTACTCTGCTACCTAGTTTCATCTAAAATAAGAAATGTGTGGTGATTTGAAAATCAAATGGAAGAATTAGTTTCAAAGAAGAGCAGGTAGGGAGCTAATATGGATGAGTTTGGGCCCCTAATGAAGCTTTAAAAAAAAATTTCTATGCAAAAAAAAAAAAAATCTGTAGATTCCTCTCCCCTCCCCATTTGTTTCCTAAGACTGCTTCATAATGTTCTGAAACATCTACCAACTTTTGGAAAATGAAAATTCTAGTATTACCCATAATGTTTAGATGTGGGGAGCTTTTGTTTATATTTCTCATATGGAGGTATGGAAGTTCTCTTTGACTAGAATGGGCCCTGGGGAAGGGGATAGAGATGGGGAGGAAGCATCTATAAGGTAAAAGAAATAAATCTAGAAAATATTTGTGGAGCACAAGAGAATCTATATCACATACTTAATAAAGAGTCTGGAATTAAATTAAGTTTGAGTACAATGCAAGTGGACTAGCATCAGAACCTGGCACTTGCCTACTTAGGAAATATGAAGGAAAAGAATATGAATCTCATTCATTTTCCCACCATCGGTATTATCTGATTCCCTGAGAGAAGATAGTCTGGGCTTGAAAAAACAAAAAACCAGAAAGAAACTCCATGTATGATCTGTTGTTTTGAAGCCCCAATGGCCTACTGGCATCCCTCCCCCATCACTTCCTGAGGACATGTCATCTCTTCTTCCAGGGATGGGTGACATGGCTGTCTCCAACTCCATCGGAAGCAACGTGTTCGACATTCTGATTGGCCTGGGCCTCCCGTGGGCTCTGCAGACCCTGGCAGTGGATTATGGCTCATATGTAAGTAGCATCCTCCATGACTTTTTGGTGGTCCATAAAACTTGGCTTTGTGCATGTCCTTTTAAAAAAAACTCTGTATTAAAGAACTTCCAATAACATTCCTTGGGCTGTTGCACTTGTTGGTTGCCAACAATCCACGGGTGAGTGAATCTTCTCTAGAGCTATTGTTTAGAATGTCTTTTATGACATATGGGTTCTTAACCTGAGGTATGTGAAGTTGTTTTACATGTACATGAACACACACATGTGCATATACACATTTATACATGCATTGTGCATACACAGGTGTATATATGTGTATATATACACATTTGTTTGTGTATATACACATTTATGCATATACAACTGTATTTCAATATAATTGGTTTCCTCTGTAATCCTCTGTATTTTATTTTATAAATTTAAAAACATTATTCTCAGAAAGGGTCTATAGGCTTCACATCACTGCCAAATGGAGCCATGACACTGAGAAGGTTAAGAACCCCTACTTTATGGTAAGAAGCTTGAAATTAAGAAATGAATCCATAAAGGAAAGTTTTTGTGTTAGGAAGTCAAAAATATAATTTAAGGACCACATATGCAATATTATAGTCAGTTCTTAGCACCACATTTTAGAATGACATTGGCTAGCTGGTGTATGTGTCCAAGATGCGGTGCAACTAGGAAGGTGAAGGGCCTATAAACCATGTCATAATTGAAGGGAATGAGAGTTGTTTGGACTAGAAAAGAGAAAACTTGAAGGAAGAGGAGGGAGGAGAACGTGGAGATGTCAGGATTCAGCCTTACAGAACTCATCAGCATCCCCGGACAACAGCTTCTCCTCCTATGAGTAACTACCACTTCAGACATTTAATAGCTGTCTGACCTTAGAGAAGACACTTAACCTCTCTGGGCCTCAATTTCCCCATCTATAAAATAGTGATAAACATAGTTCCTATCTCACAGGGATTTTTGTGTGGCCCAAATAAGTTAACAGATGTAAAATACTTTGCAAACTTTGAGATGCTATAGAAATACTAGCTGCTGCTATCATCGTCATCATCACCTTTATCATTAGCATCATGATGATGATGCCTTTTCACTTTGTGCCCTTTTGTATTCCACGGTAGAATATTAAGTGGAATATCAGTGCCCTCAAGGGCACAGGCTATTTCAACACTTGTCATTGCATCCCCAGTACTTAGCTCAGTGCCTGGGAATAGTAGACACTTTGATCGATGCTTGTTGAATGATTTAATGAATGTTACTAAAACTTCCCTGGTCTCTGAAACCCAATGTAAAGACCTGATCCTCTTGGACTTTCCTTGGATCCCTGAATGAACCGGAGTCCCTGTGTTCAAAGATCTTCCACATTCAGAGGCTAACTACTGGTCCAACACTTAGCATAGTACTCAGACCACAGGAGGACCCTCTTAAATACTTATATGCTTGACTTGTGAGCCTGATTTTATTTGATCCTCACAACCCTATGAGTTAGGGATTACAAATATCATCCTCAATTCACAGATGAGGAAACTAAAATTCAGAGAGTAACTACTCGCCCATGATCACACTACTAGTAAGTGTCAGAGGCAAAATTTGAACCCAGGTCTTCCTGATGCCAAGTCCGATTCAATCTATTACACTGTACTGCTTTTCACAATTTAATTTGATAGCTATCTAGATATCTACCCTCCCCTCCAACCCTCAGCCCCAGCCACGGGATGATTAGAGAAAGACAAATAGGTTCACTAGAACTTTTCTCATTTTCCCAAAAGAAAAAGGATTCATCCCAATACAAAGGTAACCTCTAAAGTTCAGAAAGATAATAAAAGACAATACAATAAAAGGTATCCCTCTTCTTTACATCATCTTTCAAACATCTGAAAGGCTATGATGAGGAAGAGAAACAGTCTTACTCTATAAAGGAGAACTAGAAACAACAGGGTAGAAGCCACAGGTAGGCTTACTGTTGGAAAAAAAAGCTATTAATAGTTAAGAGATGGGGGGCGGCTAGGTGGTGTAGTGGATAAAGCACCAGCCTTGGATTCAGGAGTACCTGAGTTCAAATCCAACCTCAGACACTTACTAGCCGTGTGACCCTGGGCAAGTCACTTAACCCTCACTGCCCGCAAAACAAAACAAAACAAAAAAATAGTTAAGAGATATACCAGAATGGAAAAGACTTCCTCCTTAAATATTGAGTTTCCCATCATTTAAAGTATTTGAGCACAGACTCAGCAACCATTTGTCAGGAATGGTGTAGAAAGGGTTCCTGCATTGGAAGGAAGGCTAGACTAGGAAATCTCTATGATACCATCCAAATCTTTGTTGTTGTTATTGTTATCTTTTTCAGTCATGTCCAACTCTTCATGAACCTATCGGGGGTTTTCTTGGCAGAGGTACTGGAGTGGTTTGCCATTTCCTTCTCTAGCTCCTTTGACAGATGAGAAAACTGAGGCAAAAAGAATTAAGTGACTTGTCCGGGGTCACAAAGCTAGTACATGTCTGAGGCAGGATTTGAACTCACATCTTCCTAACTCCAGGCACAATGTTCTCTCCTCTGTACCACCTAGTTGTCTCATCCAACTCCAAGATTTGTAATTCTTTTAATGCTGTTTCTTCATATGAAATTAACCAAGATTTCTCTATTATGATTTTGATATTTCAGTAGATCTGTCTTCAATGGGTGTATTCCATCCACCAGCACAGATTGCAACTCATCCATGTCTTCTCATCCTTTGCTACTTTTGTCCATGTCCTTCTATCAATTCTCTCTAAAGGATTTATCCAATGCCCTAGAGACTTTCAACTAGACTTTCTGGTATCTCTTTGATACCAGATAATGCTCCAGTTATCCATCTTTTATCCCTCACTTTTGCCACATAACTGGTCAATCTCCTTTTCCAATCATGCATGTCCCTGAGGATGTCTTTTTATGCCCCATCTTCTCTACACATCACCATTGGCTACATCCTGTTTACACTAAATGTTTACTTCTCATTTGTCTTTCGGGTTATTCACAATTTGATTCTTGAGACTATGGTGTTCCATAATGTGTAGCAATAAAACATTATTCCTGCTCCCAGTCTTTGATGTGACCCTGAGTTCTCAACAACAAAGTACAAGATAGAAATCCATCTATTGATAGGCCATGTCTGCTATCACAGGACCAGCCAAACCAAGGATAAAACAATGAATCTCAGCACCAGTGTGGTGGCCACTTACTAAATTTGTTCCGTATAATAATAAAATGCTAACCACCATGCAACTTTTTGTTCTAACACATCTGGTCTTTGCCTTTACTAAAGGTAAAAATATTATCAAAAAAGGAAAATTCAGATATTAGCCCTGTGGCTTAGATATAGCACAAAAATTTTTAATGCTTTGAAAAAAATTAAATATTCAGTTTTCCACTTAGGGTCGGATCATTAGGCTTTTGTCTTAGAATACCAAAATGGGGGTGTTTCCTCCTCTGTTGACCCCCTTTGCCTGCTGACTCTGTGCCTTAAAGTTCTTTACTGGCCCCAGGTAGCTGCCTCTGCTCTCTTCTATGACCTAAGGCCACTCTCCCCAAGATCTTATCAACACTGTGTACCCCACCTCCCAAGCTTCATCTTTCCCTACTGCCCCTCTCCTACGTATTGCCTCTCCCTGTCCTAGCCTCCTCCCAAGGGTTCATGTTTCAAGACAGGTATTGCCAGTTATGCTGTTGAAACATGAGTCAGATACTTTAGGGGATGGTAACTCCTCCTGACACAACTGAAGTTGACTGGGGCAGTGTTATGCAACCACTGGGCCAAAAGAATCCAAGCCACACCTTTTATAGGTCATACCCACAAACAAATAACATCCTTCACAATCCTCAGCAAGCTCGTCCCACCTCCATTTGCAAAAATTCATGGTTATAGCTCAACTCCCACTATTTTTCTAAAGAGATAGATCCCTAGTTCTTTCCTCCCAAAATTAGAAGGGCACAAGAGTCATATACAATCCAATTTTAAATGGATATCCTAACAGCAGTCTCAGGACTAAGGAAATAAAAAGAGGTATACCAGCTTTGAAGCCTGAGTGAGGCCTCCCCAGCTATAAGCCTTTGGAAATCAGGCACACAGATCACTGAAGACAGTCTTCAGTGAGTTTGCCAGCCATAGAGTTTCATGGCCACTTCATCCAACCCCTTCATTTTACACACAAGGAAACTGAGGTCCAGGAAAGTAAAGTGAGATGAGACTTGAAGTCATGTCTTCTGACTCCAGAACCCATGCTCTTGCCATTGGACCCTATTGCTTCTTCATTTGGAAAGAGGATACTGGGTACTATCTACCTAAAAAATGAAGATGAGCATAGAAAGAACATTGTACTTCCCAGCTGTTGATTTTGTTAGAAACTCTGGGTAATTACCTGTCATGACTATTCCCCAAGGCCAGTTTTCCTGCAGCTTTCAATCAGGCTTACAAATTAATGAAATGACTGACAGGTTAGGGCCCAATACTATTTTCTGACACACTAAAATGGTTTCATTTTGCGAAGCAAAGCTATCTTAGAAACAGTCTGCCGAATAAGCAAGAGGATGCAATTAAAGATTTCTTCATGCTTTGTGAAGAAAGCCATGTTATGCCTCAGAAGCATTTACCATCCAATCCAGTTCTGCTAGCTTTTGTCAATGTATTACACAGTCTTAATTTAGTCCATCTGTACAATGTGTTGTAAGTAATTGTATATTTTGCAGAAAATATTGTGGTTCATTTAATCAGATGATTGTTGTTTTCATATTCTTCTTACTAACAGGAATTGTAAATCTCAACCAGGGAAGTATCTGACAGTGTTGTATTGGAAGTGAAATCCTTAAGGGAAATAAACAAAACTATTCTGGGCTCCTAGGGGAAAATTATCTATTTGCAACTTAGAAGATAATACAACATGGCCGTGGTGGGCAAAATAAAATGTAAGCAAAAGGAATGTGTTCCATAGAGAAAAGGCCACTTCTCTATTGTTGATGAAATGGTTGAGAAGGATGACTTGAGTGTATTTACTTAGCAATAACAGATTTAGAATTTCTGCACAACTAAAACCCAAAGGCAATAGAAAAACATATAATAAATATAAGCTGGCTGCCCCTTGTTATCTAGCACCCTTGAAAAATTAAAAGACACAGAGGAAGGCTTTGGACAGGCCAACTAGATCTTTAGGGAGGCTTTATGGAAAGACATGGACAATAATCATGCAGGATGAGTAGGAATGAATGAATTGGGATCCTCATTGTTGAACAGGGAAGATGCATTGATGAGATGACATATCCATTGACATAAAAGAAGAATTTATTAGTGATGCTGACATTTCAATCTTTTTTTGGTTTTTGTTTTTGGGGGTTTTTTACGGGGAAATGTGAGTTAAGTGACTTGCCCAGGGTCACACAGCTAGTAAGTGTCAAGCGTCTGAGGCCGGATTTGAACTCAGGTACTCCTGAATCCAGGGCCGGTGCTTTATCCGCTGTGCCACCTAGCTGCCCCTTGACATTTCAATCTAATAGAAGTATTCCATAAAAATCAAAGACATGCCCTCATTACCCAGTAATCTTTTGATGTTTTTAATAGCTTTTATGCCAGATTCAGTTTAGATCCTGGGTCATTACCTTTCCATGAACTTATATTGTCTTCAATCAATCAATCAACATTTATTAAGCACTTACTATGTGCTAGGCACTGTGAATACAAAAAGAGGAAAAAGACAGTCCTTGCCCACAAGGAGCTTACAGTCTAATGGGGGAGACAACATGGAAACAAATATATGCAAAGCAGGCTATATACAGGACATATAGGAGATAATTAATAGATGGAAGGTACTAGAGTTAAGAGGGGCCAGGGAAGGTTTATTGTAAAAAGTGGGATTTTAGTTGGGACTTAAAGGAAGCCAGGGAGCATTCTGGGCATGGGAAACAGCTAGGGGGCCAATGCCACTGGATTGAAAGGCTTGAATGCCAAACAAAACATTTTTCATTTGCTCTCAGAGGCAAGAGGAAGTCACTGTTTTATTAAGTAGGGGCAGGGGGAGGGGAGGGTAACATGATTGGACCTGCACTTTAGGAAAATCACTTTAGTGGTTGGATAGAAGATAGAGTGGGGAGAGACTTGAAGCAGGCAGACCCACCAGCAAGCTATTGCCAAAATCTAGGCAAGAGGTAATAAGGGCTTCCCCTAGAGTGGTGGCAGAGTCAGCGAAAGGGGGCATATATTAGAGATGTTGCAAAAGTGAAGAAACCTTGGATATGGAGGGTGAAAAATAGTGAGGAATCCAAGATGACTTCTAGATTGTGACTCTGAGGGACTTGGAAGATGCTATTGCCTTCTACAGTAATCGTTAAGGTTGGGAAGAAAATTGATTCTGTTTTGGACATGGGAGTTTAAAATGTTTACTTGGACATCCAGTTTGAGATGTCTGAAAGGCAGTTGAAGGTGTGAGATTGGAGAGCCACAGAGATATTGGGGCAGGACAAGTAAATTTGAGAATCATCAGCAAAGAGACGGTCATTAAATCCGTGGAACCTGATAAGATCACCAAGTGAAGTAGTATAAAGGGAGAAGAAAAGAGGCCCCAAAATAGAACACTGAAAGACACCTATAGTTAGAGGGTGTGATCTGGAAAAGGATCCAGTTTAAGTAGACATAGGAGGAGCAGTCAGATAGGTAGGAGGAGAACCAAGAGAAATTAGTGTCCCAAATTCCAAAAAAAGAGTATCAAAGAGGAGTGATCAACAGTAACAAAGGCCACAGAGAGGTCAAGAAGAATGAGTATTGAGAAAAGACTATTGGATTTATCAACTAAGAGATCATTAGTAGCTTTGGAGAGAGCAGTTTCACTGGAATGATAAGGTCAGAAGCTATACTTTAATGGGTTAAGAAGAGAGTGAGAGGAGAGAAAGCAGATGTTGTAGATGGCCTTTTTGAGGAGTATAGCTTCAGGAGAGATACAGGATGATAGCAGAGATGAAAGGATCAAGTGAGGACTTTTTCAGGATAGGGGAGACATGAACATGTTTAGCGTCAGTAGGGAATGAGGGAAAGAATGAAAAAGTGAAAGAGTGGAAATGACAGGGGGCAATCTGTTGGAGGAGATGGGATGGAATGGGCTCATTTGAACAAGTAGAGGGATTAGCCCTGGTAAAGAGTAAGCTCATTTTATAATGTGAGACAGGGGTAAAGGAGGAGAATGTGACAGAACATATAAGTGATCGGAGATGAGGAAGAGGGGAGAAGATGGAGTTCACATCAAATGGCCTCAGTTTTTTCTGTAAAATATGAGGCAAGGTTCTCAACCGAGAGAATGAGGAGAGCTATAGGAGGTTTAAGAGAGGATGAAAAGGTTTGGAATAGCTGCTATGGAGAGTGGAATAGTGAATTTTTAAGGAAGTCATAATGGCACTGCCTAGCAGCAGTGAGAGCCCAATTGAGCCTGTGTCACATAAATGTATACTGGATCCAGTAAAAATGGTTGCCTGATTTTCTCCACCTTCATTAAGCAGTATGTGTACAGGAGGAAAGGTGATTCATGGTGGAAGAGATCCAAGGCTGAGGCTTGGCTAGGCATAATTGACAATATACAGGGACTAATGAGTATAGAATCGAATCGGTTCACCAACAAGTCAAAATGAGGAGAATAGGAGATAGTAGCTAGTATTGGGGAGATGTCCTGAGAAAAATTGAAAGGTCAAGAGATTGGAGGTCCTGGTGTGAATAAAATGTAGGATTATGTGAGGGAATGCAGATAAAGAAGTGAAAAGCCAATAGATTATGGTCGGATAAGGGTATCTCAAAATTCTTGAACACAGAGGTGGTACATTTGTGGGTAAGGACAAAAAGGGTTTGATGATCTTTGTGTGTGCAAAGAAGAGTAGCTCATGGGAGGTGAGTAGATTGAGGAATTTAGTAGTTAGGGTATATGAGCGAGAATCCATATGTATATACATTGAAATCCCCTAGTATGAGGGCAGAAGTTGGGGAGGAGAGGTAACTTGTGAATCGGGCATCAAACTCATTGAGGAAAGCAAGTAGAGTGACTTGAGGGTCTGTAAACAACAGCTATCAGGATTGGGTGTCAGATATGAATAGCATGAACCTCAAAAAGAGAGAAGTTAGGGTCAGCTAGGTGGCACAGTGGATAGAGCACCAGCCCTGGATTCAGGAGGACCTGAGTTCAAATCTGGCCTCAGACACTTGACACTTACTAGCTGTGTGACCCTAGGCAAGTCACTTAACCCAAATTGCCTCACCAAAAAGAGAGAGAGAGAGAGAGAGAAGTGACAGAGGAAGGAGGAGAACCAGGAAATGACAGTGGGGAGCAAGAAGTCCAACTCCCAAAACTCAACCAAGGAGAATGAGTGAAGGTGCAGCCAGTACCAGAGAGGGTGGCCAGAGAAGCTGTGTCATCTGACCTGAAGCAGGTTTCAATAACTGCTAGAAGAGTGAAGGAATGGGAGAGGAAAATATTTAAAATGAAGGGAAGCTTATTGCCTATGGAATAAGCATTCCAGAGAGCACAATGGAAGGCCTGGATGGAGTTAGGATGAAATTTTGGACTGGGGGGATGTAGGGGGATGAAAATTAGGAAGTAGGGGGTAGGGGATATCAATGATGATCGACAGAAGTTCATAGTCACTGGGATGGGAAGAGTATGACCAGGTGTGAGAATGTTCATTATTAGTGTGAATTCTTCCTTCAAGTGGTACAGATTGCAGCCCATCCCTGCTTGTCTATCCAATATGAGTCCAATCCAAATCCTCCTAAAAGTTCACCCAAGAGGCTCCATTCATCATACTGGGGTGAACATTTCTTGTTTTTTACCTTACTTCACAATAAAACCAGTGGAATACACATTCAACCAGTTATCTGTCATGCTCAGCATTTCAACACATGTCCCTCCCTTCTTTGACTATCACCCTTTCTTATCACTCATACTTTTATATCGCTTTATGGACTAATCACTGTACTTATAACAAACAACCTGTGAGAGAGATAGTGGAAACACTATTATTCCCAATTTACAAATGGGGAAACTGAGATCCACAGTCATTAAAATTACTTTCCTCAAGTTTACACAGCAATTATTTGTTGCAGCAGGCACTAGAATCAAGACTCAAACCCAGGTCACTGATCAGCACCATAACTAAGTAATTTTATACCTGAAGCAAGAATGTAAAATTGTTCTTTCCTATCCTATAGGCACAGAATGCTTGGGTAGTTGCAAATTTTCAATATTTTCTGTGTACCTCACTTGCCTTAACCTACTTTTGACTTTGCTTTCTGAGCCCAAGGCCAGTGCTTATTCTATTCTATCAAGTTGGCTCCCTTTAAGTAGGAAGCTGAAAATATTCAATACAGCATCACACCCACAAATTAAAATGTAACCTTTTCAAATCCACCAGTTTATAAGAAGTCCACTGAGATGACATAATAGAGGCAGAAATCCAAGATAAATTGGATAACAGGCACATATGCATATTTTTAGTGGCAGAGGAACATAATTTGGTCACTCTGGTCATTCAGTTGGAATTGTCAAAACAGCACATGTGGTTTTAAGATCACCCGTATACTTCTAAGAGAGGAAAAACTAATTATTGTGATTTAAAGCCCATGGAATGAAAAGGAAAAGTACTTTTGGGGGGAGCTACTTAGCAATTCTGACCAAAAGATGCTACATTTCCCCTGACTATTTCTTTTTTTTAATTTTTGCAGGGCAATGCAAAAGTGACTTGCCCAGGGTCACACAGCTAGTAAGTGTCTAAGGCCGGATTTGAACTCAGGTACTCTTGAATCCAGGGCCGGTGCTTTATCCACTGCGCCACCTAGCTGCCCCTCCCCTGATTATTTCAAAGAAACAAACCTGATGTTTACCTTTCCTATAACTAGCATTAGAGAGTAGAACCTCAGTTTCCTCGAATGTAAAATGAGGGCTCTGTAATGCTACAGAAAGTGTATTGGATTTCTAGTCAAAGGATTTAGGTTGAATCACACTTAACTACCTCCTCTGTGGCCTAGGGCAAACAACTGAACTCCTGTGGGCCTCAATTTCTCCAGCTATAAATTGTAATGATGGGACTAGATCATAGTACCATAGTTCCTTAGATTTGGTGCTGGAAAGGCCCCTAGAAGCCATCTGGTTTACTAGAATTTTTCTGGATCCCAGTTTTTACATCTCTAAAATGGGGTTGATTTTTATGAGTTTAGAGGAAGTTATGAGGAAATTCAAGTCCAAGTTCCTAAAAGTGCTAAGATGACTTCTAAGGGACCAGCTCTAAATCTGTTAACTCTCTAATAATAAGTTGCTAACAATAGTCAATAAGAGCGTAAAAAAGTCTCTCTCAGGCCTAATATTCTAAGAATCTGTGAGATAAACATTTTGTGTGAAGGATATAAATTAGTAAAGGTCTCTCTACCAAGGCTCTTGGCACTATCAGAAGATTCAACATCAGAGAAAAATATAATTTTATTAGTAGTTCAAGATGATATGTTTCCATCCGTTTTTCTACTGTACACTAAGAACCATGGGATCTTTCCATTGGACTTCTAGCTGAAACTTCCTGTGTGTGCTTTCTTCCCCATTAGAATTTATATTCCTTGATAGCAGGAATTATCTCCACTTTTCTTTTTAAATCCCCAGCAATTCATAATAAGTATTTAATATTTTTTATTCATTTATTCTAGTTATATAATATAAAAATGGAGATGAAAACTCAGACCAAATTATAATAATGGGAACCATGCATACATTGGGAAGAGAGAGAATTTCATATTGTGGTTATTGATTTCTTTACAATAGCCACAGCTGAAAGAATAATGTAAATAAATAACCAGTATCTAAGGCCCCTTTACATCCCTGGTCTCTCTTTTTTTTTTTTGGTGAGGCAATTTGGGTTAAGTGACTTGCCCAGGGTCACACAGCTAGTAAGTGTCAAGTGTCTAAGGCCAGATTTGAACTCAGGTCCTCCTGAATCCAGGACCAGTGCTTTATCCACTGCACCACCTAGCTGCCCCCATCCCTGGTCTCTTTTAAGGCTGTCTCCCCTAGTACCTTCAGGACCTTCCTATGTTATGGTAACATTCTTTGAAATGCTTATTTTTAGGACCCACAGAATCAGTGACTCCTTTGGAACGATATAGTTAGTGGGAGAAAAATGTACATCTGCTGTGAATGGCTCTAAAGATGGGAATGCAAGAGAAGCAAGCATTTTGGCAAAAAGCACAAGAACATTGGGTTCAAAGTCTAGGTTATATTTTCATTTTTACCTCTGAATCCTTCTGGTTCATTTGATTCACTATAAAAGGGATATAAGCTCATTAAGCAATGAATATACCTTTTCTGAGCACCTACTGTGTGCCAGATGCTTTGGGGGACACAAAGAAGTCTAACACATGACTACTGTCCACAGTCCTGGTTGGAAAAGCAAGATATAAATAGACAATAATGCATGCAATAAATGGTCATGAGAACAATACAGAAGAATTGTCATAAGGCAGCCCTTGATTACTGGCCAAACGAGTGGCCTGGTCTATAAATTCAGTGAGATCAGAGCAGAGATTTAGCTAGGAATTCTTGAAACTAGGACATATTCATAGTCATAGCCATAGAGAAAATAGTCTGATCACATGGGTGGTTAGATCAGGAAAAAGAAGAGCCCTTCCCACATGCCCTTACAAGGGCTGTGGAGTATGAGGCCCTAAGAGAATACAACTGCAAAAGAGACCCTGGAGTTAGACAGGCTGGTAGATGTTGCCAGACAAAAAAATCATATTACACACACACACACACACACACACACACACACACACACACACACACACACACACACTATTAGCACCTTGAAACAAAACTCCAGTCACCCCACCTCTAATTATACCTCTAATACAGAGGAGAGAGAGATCACATTGAACTAGCATCTGGGAGGGTTTCATGAAGCCAGTGAACACAAGCTGAGTTTTAAAGAATTAATAGTATTTGGATCTTCACAGCTGAAAAAGAAGATATTATAAAAAGGTAGAATAATGAATTATTATGTGGAAGAAAAATATAGAAGTACAAAAATACTCTGGGGATAATGAATAGCCCACTTTTGTTGGAGATGACATATAAAGTGCAGTGTAAGATAAAGTTAGAATCATGGGATTCTAACTTTAGAACTGGAAGAGGCCTTAGAGGCTACCCAAGTCTAACTCTGTCATGTAACAGATGGGAAAACTGAGGCACAGAGAATTAACCATTTTCCTCAAGGTCATACAGAATGGCGACTCAAACCCAGGTCCTCAAATTCCAAATCTAGTGGAAGTTGAAACCAAATTATAGATGGCTTTTAATTCCAGGCAAAAGAGTTTGGACTTAGCAATAATAGTTAGATTTATATAACACTTTTAAGGTTTGCAAAGCACTTTACAAATGTTTCATTTGCTCCTCACAGCAACCCTGAGAAGTAGGTGCTGTTATCATCCCCATTTTATAGATGAGGAAACAGACACGATAAGGTTAAGTGACTTGCTCAGCACTGTATAGCCAATAAGTATCTGAGGTCAAATTTGAACTCAAGTCTTCTTGACTGTAGGTCCAGAGTTCTATCCACTGTGCCACTTAGCTGCTTTAATCTGATAGGTGATGAGAGAGCAACTGAAGACTTTTGAGGACAAAAGTGATTCAATGATCACAGGACTTTATGAAAATTAGTCAGATAGTTATATATAGGATGCATATGTCCTTTTTCCTTGTAAGTCTTATCTGAAGATCATTTCCTAATACATGGGTCAAGTTGTATCAGATGTACTAAGAAGTCAGAAGTAGCTGCCTATCTTGGGTCTACCAATGACATCTAACACAAGCTATAAGAAAGCAAAGAAGTTATCACCAGTAATTTCCCCTAGCCCTATTTTATTCACTCAAAATTTAATCATATTTTCTTGAGTCCATAATTGCAGAAGTGCTTTCCCTTAATTTGTGATACCTCTTAAGCTAACAAATGTCCCTAATATTTTCATTTTAAATTTCTCTAATATTCTGTAAGCAAACACAGTTTGAGGAATTTTACTGTTTGAAGATGTTCCCCCAAGAGACCCCTTCTGTAACTGCTAATAAGCATTTCCTGGTTCTTTTGTCAGTTTTTGGTTTTCTGGGTCACATTTTCTGAGAGTTGGTCATGTTTATTATATATTGGACTTTCCATTTTATCTAGATTTGCAAGGAATCTCCTTAAATCTTCTGAAAGACTTCTAATTCCTGAGGAAAAAAAAAATATTTTTCTTTTGAAAGTATACTCCATTTTTACCTCTACCTATTAGAAAGCCTACTGCCCTTCAACACACAGGTCAGGCTCCATCCATCTCCTGGATCTTGTTATTAGCATATTAATTTTCATGATTATTCTCATTCTCTCTGTTTCTCTCTCTGTCTCTCTCTCTCCTCTCTCTCTTCTCTCTCTCTCCCCTGTATCTCTCTGTCTCTGTCTCTCTCTTTTGTATTAAATTATCTTTATACATATTACATCCCTCCCCCATAAGATAATCTCTACAAGAGCTAGAACTATTTCTAAATCTATGATCCATGTTATCTCTGTATTGCCTTTGTCTTTTACAGTGTCTTGCACCGTAGAACAATAAATGTTTGTTGAATTGAAATAAGAATGTCTGTGTGCAGAAGTGCAGTAGTCCCCCTTGTGGTAGCTTCAGACTGGCTCCTTGCCTCATGTTTCTGGATTGTGAAAGAAAATAACCTTTACCAAAAGGCTGCCAATCAAAAAAAAAAAAATCAAACAAACATTTATTAAGCACCTAATATATTCCAGGCACTGTCCCAGGCCCCGGGGACATAAATACAAATAATGCAAGACCTGTTCTCAAGGAGCTTACCTTCTAAAATGCTAGAATTAGAGATGGAAGTATTTTTCAAAAGTATCTTGTCAGGGCAGCTAGGTGGCGCAGTGGATAGAGCACCAGCCCTGGATTCAGGAGGACCTGAGTTCAAATCCGGCCTCAGACACTTAACACTTACTAACTGTGTGACCCTGGGCAAGTCAGTTAACCCCAATTGCCTCACCCCCAAAAAAAAAGTATCTTGTCAAGCCCCTTCATTTCACAAATGAGGAAATTCAGGGCCAGAAAGGCAAAAAAAAAAAAAATGACCTTCTCAAAGACACATATAAAATAAAGGGCAGAGTTGAGATTCAAATCGAGATCTTCTGACTCCAAATTCCATGTCTTTTACCTAGGCCTGTCTACCACAACAAATTGCATTTCCAGAATTGTTATGTAGCTTAATTTATAAGTTTTTAATTAAAAACTTACTCAGTTTTACCATATGCAAAACACAATGTCAGGCTCAGGAATATAAAGATAGTTATGGTGCAGACCCTTCCGTCAAGGAGCTCAAAAGGAAAATGTGTGTGTGTGTGTGTGTGTGTGTGTGTGTGTGTGTGTGTGTGTGTAAGGGTAGAAATGGATTTAATCACTCAATCACCCTCTGCCCAACTGAGGTGATTAATAAGATGCCACTTATCTGAAACCTTTATCCTGTGAGGACATATCTATTGAAGCAATCAATCAAAGGGCACTGAACTAAGTGTGAACAGCCTTGTCAATCAAATTGGGAAGCAATAGAATGCTCCCAGCTATTGGATGAAATGAAATGATTTTACACAAGTGTGTTGGGATTGGTTGAGGAGATTTGGTCACAGCCTATGGGGGGCGGTGTATAAAATAGCAAATCATTTCAGATTCTGCCACTCCCTTAGTGATCCAAGAGATCAGTTTTAGCCAAGCCTCTGATAGGGAATAAGTGGGAAGGCAGGCAAAGAGCTTGTCTCCTCTCTCCCTGCCATTTTGACCAGAGGAAGATTCTGCTGTTGTTCAATAGTGTCAGTTGTATCCATTTCTTCATGATCCCATTTGGGGTTTTCTTGACAAAGATACCAGAGTGGTTTGGCCTTTCCTTCTCCATCTCATTTTACAGATGAGAAAACAGGCAAACAGGGTTAAGTGACTTGCCTAAGGTCACACAGCTAGTAAGTGTCTGAGGCCAGATTTGAATTCACAAAATTGAGTCTTCCTAACTCCAGGCCCAGAACTCTATCCATGTACCACCTAACTACCCAGAGAAAGATTTCAGGAACTTTAAAAGGTCTAGAATATTTGGACTACTCCTTGGCATCATAAGAGCGTCTCAAGAATAACAGTAATTGGAGGTACTATCTGCATCTGGAGCTGAGGACAAACTAGATACATTGAGAAAAGGTATTTTAGTACTATACAAAGAGTGGACCAGAAAACTACTCCATATCTTCACGAGGGCTCCATTTGACAGATAATGAATCAGGTTTGAGGAGATTCAGTGTCTGGACCATTAATTACATAGCTAATAAGTATCAGAGGCAAGTTTCAAACTCAGCTCCTCCTGACTCCAAGTCCAGTATTTCAACTACCATTATTTATTCACTGCAGGTATAAACTTTAGCTTTTCTCTGGAGAAAGTGTCTTTTTTTTTTTTTTTTAGTGAGGCAATTGGGGTTAAGTGACTTGCCCAGAGTCACACGGCTTAGTAAGTGTTAAGTGTCTGAGGTCAGATTTGAACTCAGGTACTCCTGACTGCAGGGCCTGTGCTCTATCCACTGCGCCACCTAGCTGACCCGAGAAAGTGTCTTTTTAAGACAGCATTTTAGAGGCCCTTTCCATCTCACATAGTATTAACCCCCTTGACTTTTTTTGGCATCTCTGATGTAGGCATCAAACCAGTTGGGAAGCTGTTAGTGCCTCTTCCTCTGGCAAGGGAACCAACTGGAAAATGTAATATTTTTATTTTCCATTTCTAATAGATGAGACTTCCAAGACATAATTATCTTATAATTACTTTCTATAGAGACAGCCATTCTGCTCATGACCTTAGGGCCATGAAATGGTAATGAGACAGGAATGGAACTCAACATTTCTTAGACCTTTGTGATTTCATTTGGAGGCTGGCTACCTGCTAAAATTATTCCGAATAGGAATTGCTGCTCAGTGGTAAAGTTCTGGAAATGAGAGCCTCTCATCCTAATAAGGGAAATCCTTTCCATATACTTTAATAGAAGTAAAAATATAATTTTACAGGCTCCAGAAAGTGAAAACAGAATTCAGATTTCAGAGCTACGTCTTAGAAACATAAAACAAATCCAGGTAGCAGTAGTAGAAAAAAGAGATCTGTCTTTTTTCACTCACCCAAGTAAAATCCTCTCAGTACTATTAAGGCCTATGCCCAGAATCTATGCAGTTGAAATAGAAGAGAAAACTGAGGATAGAAGAGTATTTGCTTTTCATATACTGTACAGTTGTACCTGGTATAAACCCAAAGCTATAACTAGGAATTTTTGTAGTAGGCAAGTACCATAAACCATGCCCCAGCCAGACAACATGATGAATACCATCTTTGAGGAAGGAGAAGAGGAAGTATGCAGTTGGTTAAGGGAGATTTATCCCAATCCACTAGTAACTAATGTTACTGCTAACCAAGGGCTAAACTCTTTTTACCTTGAGGTTGCTGAAGGACTCTTGAAGTTCTCCAAATTCAGTGTCCTGGGACAAAGTCCCATTCACCACTCCTTGGTTATAGGTGTGTGTTTTTAATATAACTATCTATACTAGTTGGCCTCCTCATCTTATCTATCTCAACACTAGAACTAAAACCATATAAGGAAAATTAACTTTGGTCCAAAGTTAACACATAATGCAGCCAATTTTCTCTTAAGTGCTTTGTCTTATAATATCTTAATGCACTGACTCCTCAAGGTTGTTTGCTTTGCCTTGTATAAATCATCCCAAAAGAAATAAATCTCAATGGTAGAATTTCAGGCTCTATAGCAGTAAAATGGTGATATATTTTTGAATAAGGGACTGTTCAGTGGCATGCCCCAAGTCCCATCTTATAAGAGACAACCTACTCCATTTGACCCTGCCTCTCTGCAGTAAATTCACTTTGATCATGAAAGAGGTAGGCAGCTAAAGAGAGAAGCAGGGGATTCCATCACCCATGGTATCTTTTAGCGGGAAAATTTAAAAGTTTCCTGAGCTCTTAATGTGTAGCCCATAGCACAATATGTAACACAAATGGAATAATATTTACAAAGTACTTAACACAGTACCTGGCACCACACCCCCATGATTCTATAAAAATGCTAGCTTTTATTATTCAATTATTATTACATAGCATACTAAATTCTGTCTTTCCTCCTAAAGTGACTGGAGAGAACTTGGAAATTCCAAAGGTCTAAGTCCTCAAGGAAATCAAACTGATCCTAATTGGTTTGAGGAAAAATAATGAATTAATAAAAATAAAAAAGAGGCATCCATATAGAACAGATAAAAAGCCCCTGTTAATATTTACTTTGCGATCCCAGGTAAATCACTTAACGTCCATGTGCCTCAGATAGGATTTGATACATATAGGTCTAAGTAAAGGAGATACCAACATGAGTCCCCTACACTAATGAAAATACACAACTAAGAAATAAAACTCTATGATCTAGGCAGTACACTGTATATCTCCCAGCTGCCAGTGGCCACTGCTATCAGATGCACACCATCCTTATCACTGAGATTAAAAAAAAGGTAAGGGAAAACATTCTAGGTTTTCTTAAGTTCAACTCTCATTCGATTCTGTAAATTATTGGAGGCAGATTCCAACCCTAAATACTAATGATACAAAGAAATGCACATCCAGAGAAATTTGGAGCTCTGTCCCCCAAGGATATTCAAACAAAGCTAAAGCAAGCAAATGCACCATGCCATTCAACATGTGTTCTGAATTAATTACATTTGTATTAGTGCTCATCAGTAGGGGTGGAGAGGTGGCTAGCCACAGTTGGCTCTTCCCAGATCTTTGGACTTTCAAGAGTTCACTGGTTGGGTGGAGTTGACCTTGGACCCTGTAGTGATCTGAGGTTTAATAATTCACTTTGGACAAAGTCCCATATAAGACCTTTCCCATGATGCATTTGGATGCCAGCAAACTTTGGAGTCAGAGTATATGTCATATGCTACATATATAGGCAAGGATGAGTTAAGGAGTTTGTGCATATACCCTACACCTGGGTAGGTACTTACTGAATGTTTGTGGGGTTGAACTAAATTATGAATTACATATGTAGAAAGAAACTTACACCATAAGTATACTGAAGCTTAATGAGTGTTGACTTTGGAAGAAGCCAGTGGCCTATTTCTTCTACAACAATGGGGGGTTGGGGGGGGCAGTAGAGAATGAAGAAAATGAAAATGATTTTTTTAATAAAAAGAAGAAACAAAAACAATGTTAAATGTCAAGATTGTACAAGCCAAGCTGAGCCTTCAGCATTCACTCTTGGCTAAGAAATGCTACAGAGATATTTGGCATTTATACTAACATCCTTTGCATCTGCAAGACAAGAAAAAAGAAAGTAAGGGAGGGATTTGTTGTTCGGCTCTGTTCAGTTTAACTTTTCAAGCCAGAGATGCACTCATTCTGTTCTCTGGTCAGCTTAGTGTTCCTCAAGAAAACAAAACTTTGGTATTTATGAAATTCTGGAGATATAAGTGAAACATACATAACTGGAAAGGACCTCAGAGTGATCTATCTCTGAAAAGCCTCAACCTAAACAAAAAAAGCATCCAGCTATTTTTTAAAAATCACATCCAACTCTTCATGACCCCATTTGGGATTTTCTTGACAAAGATACTGGAGTGGTTTGCCATTTCCTTTTCCAGGTCACTTTACCAATGAAGAAACTGAGGCAAACAGGGTTAAGTGACTCACCAGGGTCACACAGCTAGTAAAGTATGTGAGGCCAGATTTGAACTCACAGAATTGAGTCTAGCACTCTATCCATTACATAGCCTACAAGATACTAAAAAGTAGTCTTTACTTGAAGACCTCCAATGACCGAGAACCCATTGTCCTTCCTCCTATGTTATTCCCCCTTCCCCACCAAGCAGCCTGATGTTATAGAGCAAAGCTCCTTAAACTGTGGGTCTTGACCTCAAATGGGTCATGTAACTGAAAGGGAGAGGGGAGAGGTTGCGAAAAATTGGGCAACGGTAAAAGGTTATGTATACCTATTTTATATACCTGTATTTCTGGAGTTGCATAAAAATTTCTCTGGCGAAAAGGGGTCACAAGTGGAAAAAGACTAAGAAGCCTTGCTCTAAGAAGCTTGTTTTTGTTGTCATTTTCATGAGTGAAGAGAATTTCCACAAAGCAATTCCGTATGCCAGAGGTTCTTAACTGGTTTTGTGTTATGTCCTGCCTTTCTTTTTGAAAGAGATGCTGCAGGGTAAAAATTAAAAAACAGAGGATTTTCAGTTTTGGTCCCAGATGGGAAGTTTCTACAGGACTGGTTCTAGCTGCTTCAGAAAGAGGCTGACAGTGTGTGGCTGCAGTTGCTTTCCACACACTGCTTAGGGCTTGAACTGCGCTTTGCTCCCAGACCTCTCCTCGCCCTCCCTTTCCCCTTATCCCCTTCTGGATTCAATTCAACTATTAACAGTTCTTGAAGAACTTGGAATTGGCCTCCAGTCCCAGCCAGCTGCCTAGAGCCTGAGGTGGCCACGGGCCAATTGCTTAGTTTGAACACTGCAAGAGAGCCTAAGATAGCTTGGTAAAATAGAAAGAGTTCTGGTTCTGGAATCAGAGGACCTGGGTTCAAATCCCACCTCTGATGCTTACAGTCTGTGTGACTGTAGGTAAGTCACTTAATGTCCCTGCACCTCAATACCCTCATCTGCAAAATAAGGACTTTGGGTCACCTGAGTGACAAGATGGAGGACTATACATTTTCTCTTGTCCCCACAATCTGTAAAATGAGAGGGTTGGACTAGCTGACTTTCCAGCTTTAGATCTGTGATCCCTATGTTTCCTTTTACTAGAAGTCACAAACCAATCAAGGATCCTCAAGTTGTAAGGGTGGCTCGTTAGCGCATTGTCCCTTCACTCTTCCCACAAGCAAAGAATCTTGGAGTTGGAAAGGATCTCAGCAGATGCAGCTCAGATCTGAGCTGGGACCTCAACTGTGACCCCAAATGAGTGGTCATCCCACCCCTGCTTGAAAATCTCCATGGAGGGGCAGTTAGGTGGCGCAGTGGATAGAGCACCGGCCCTGGATTCAGGAGGACCTGAGTTCAAATCCGGCCTCAGACACTTAACACTTACTAGCTGTGTGACCCTGGGCAAGTCACTTAACCCCAGTTGCCCTGCAAAAAATAAATAAATAAATAAAAATTTTTTAAATTAAAAAAAAAAAGAAAGAAAATCTCCATGGAGAGGGAATCTCCTATTCTCCTTTTGGATGGCTAGAAATGGCTCCTTAAAATGCAACTTACACCAAGTATTCCTAATTCTGTCCTCTGGGGCCAAGCAGAACTTTTTGCACAGACTTGTTTTGTGGGGCCACAGGTGTAACTAGTTCTTCTTACATCTCAGGCAAACACAGCTGACCTGGGCCCCCAAAGTAGGCCCAGGTATATGTTTATGGTGTAAAACTAGCACTACACTTGATAGGGGAAGAAAAAAATTACATGATATCATCATATATCTGGAGGGGATAGCAAGTTGCTCAAGGTAAAATTTGCAGTTTCACGTGCAATCATCTTTTTATTCTACTGTTCTGTGGAAATGCTTGCTTTGTTCCATGAATTGAAAATTAAATTAAAAAAAAAAAACAGGAGCAGAAGCAGTAATGTGCCAAGAAGGTGAGCTCAAAGCCTGTGGCTCAGCCTGACCCCAGGGTGAAGGTGTCCTGGTGTTTCTCAACTATTTCCAAGCCTAGCCAGCACTGATGTTTCCTATCCTTATCTGTATTCCTTATGGGTGTTGTGGGGAATGACTGACCCACTTGCCTCAAACAACTTGTACTACTGCACACAGAACCCCAGAGTTAACATGGGGTCAGGGAACTTTGGGGGGGGGGGGTGGCAATGAAGGTTAAGTGACTTGCTCAGGGTCACACAGCCAGTAAGTGTCAAGTATCTGAGGCCAAATTTGAACTCAGGTCCTCCTGAATCCAGGGCCAGTGTTTTATCCACTGCGACACTTAGCTGCCCCAGGGAACTTTTAAAACATAAATGTTGACAACTGAATTTCAATATAGTTGGTTTCCTTTGTAATCCCATTTATGTTCTTTTAAGCTAAATTTAAAAACCATTCTTCTGCACAGGAAGCCATAGTCCTCCCTAGACTCCTGAAGAGGCCCATGACACAAAAAGGGTTAAGGACTACTACTCTACAAAATCCCCAGCAAGTGGACATCCAGCCTCTACTTAAAGATCTTCAATGAGGGGAAAACCATTCACTCCCAAGGCAGCTCATTCCACTTTGGGGAAGCTCTAATTGTTGGGAAGTTTCTTCTTAGCCTAAATTTGACTCTGCAGTTTCTACTCATTGTTCTTGGTCCTGCCCTCCAGGGTCAAGCAAAGAAATTTAATTCCTCTTCCCAATAATACTTGAAGACAGACACAATATCTCCACCCCCTCCCACCCCACACCTCCATTTTTCAGCCTAAATATCCGCTGTTCTAGCACCTGGTCTTTCTATGTCATCGTTTCAAGTATTCTAGCCATTCTGGTTGAACTCTTCTACATAATTCCAGTTTGTTTGTGCCCTTTCTAAGCACCCAGAGAGAAAAAAACCCACAATATTCCTTTTTTTTTTTTTTTTTGAGATATTTTATTTTTTCCGTTACATGTAAAGATAGTTCTCAACTTTTGTTTATACATGCTTTACAATTTCAGAATTTTCTCCATCCCTCCATCCCCTCCCTCCCCCCTCCCCTAGACAGCAGGTAATCTGATATAGGTTATATCTATATATATCTATACATATACATATAGATATATATATATACACACACATATATATACACATAATAACATTAATCCTATTTCTGCATTAATCCTGTTACAAGAGAAAGAATCAGAGCAGTGATGCAAAACCTCAAAATAGAAAAAAAAAAACAACAGCACCCAAAACAAAAGAAATAATATGGTTCAATCAGCATCTATACTCCACAGTTCTTTCTTTCTTTTTTTTCTTGGATTTGGAGATCCTCTTCTATCATGAGTTCCCTGGAACTCTTCTGTACCATTGCATTGGTGAGAAGAATATAGTCCATCACAGTAGGTCAACACTCAATGTTGATGATACTGTGTACAATGTTCTTCTGGTTCTGCTCATCTCACTCATCATCAGCTCACGTAAGACCCTCCAGGTTTCTCTGAACTCTTCCTGCTCATCATTTCTTACAGCACAATAGTATTCCATTGTATTCATATACCACAACTTGTCCAGCCATTCCCCAATTGATGGGCACCCCCTCAACTTCCAATTCCTTGCTACCACGTAAAGAGCAGCTATAAATATTTTTGTACATGTGGGTCCCTTTCCCCCTTCCATGATTTCTTTGGGCAAAAGACCTAAAACCCACAATATTCCATATGTGGCTGACCAGGGCAAAATAAAACCACCTTGAGGACAGCTAGGTGACACAGAGGATAAAGCACTGGCTCTGGATTCAGGAGGACCCGAGTTCAAATCCAGCCTCAGACACTTGATGCTTACAAGCTGTGTGACCCTGGGCAAGTCACTTAACCCTCATTGCCCTGCAAAAAAATAAAAACCATATATACATACACACACACACACACACACACACACACACACACACATCCACCTCGCTCTGGACAAGATTGTTATATCTTAGGCTAAGAGCCTACTGTCATATTAACATTCCCCAATAGAATGTGAGGGGATGTTTTAAAAACAATATCTTTGGATCTCCAGCACCTCATATAGTCATTTGCACTAAGTAAATGCCAAATAAATCCTTGCTAAATTAAATGATCATTCCATGGGTAAAGGAGCAATCTATTAGGAGTAATGTGGAGTTTTTAGATAGCATTGGACCTGGAATCACAAAGACCTGGATACAAATCCCACCTTCAGTTCTCACTAGCTGTATAACCATGGGTAAGTTATTTAACCTTGCTAAGTCCCAAGTTTCCTTATTTGTAAAACGAAAGAAGGAAACAAGCATTTATTAAACACCCACTATGTGCTGGGCACTGTGCTAAGTGCTCACTTGATCCTCACGACAATCCTGGGAGATAGATGCTGCAATTATCTCAAATTTATGGTTGAGGAGACTGAGGCAGGCGGAGGTTAAGTGCCTGAGGTCGGATCTGAATTCAGATCTCCCTGGCTTCAGGCTCAGTACTCTATCCACCACACCAACTAGCTGCCTGAAGATAATAATACTTGTGTTACCTCACAGGATTTGGCAATAATGTACTAATGGGGGCACATTAGAAATTCATATTATCCAACCTCAATTGGGTCCTCATTGCATCATGGCAGTTATTTCAGTGTTCCAATTCATTCCTTATCTCACTTTTTAAAAAATCTCTTCCAAAATTTCTCTTCCCTCCTCAAGCCCCATGCTTTTTTCACTACTGCCTCAACTGAGTCCCTTTCCTCCTACTCTTCTGAGAAAATGGAGGCCATTTGATGTGAGCTCCCTCTTCTCCCATTATCTTTGTCTCAAAACACATCAAAATCATACCTCCCTCCCTCCCTCTCTCTTTCTCTCTGTCTCTCTCTGTCTCTCCCCCTCACTGTCTCTCTCTGTGTCTCTGTCTTTCCGCCTCACTGTCTGTCTGTCTGTCTGTCTGTCTGTCTCTCTCACACACACACACACACACACCTGTCTCCCAAGACTCTCCCTCTGAGATTCATTCATTCAATAAACATTTATTAAGTGCTTACCCATGCCACCAATTACCTAAAAACATTACAAACTGGATGCCTTGGAAACATTCCAAACTTAGCATATACAAAATCAAATTCACATTTCCCACAAAGCCCTCCAGTCTTCCAAAAACAAAAAGAAAAGACCAAGGAAGCTGCTTAAGATTCCAATCCCCTTCCCTATTGCCTTCAAAGGCACCACTATCCTTCCAGTCTCCCTCAACATTATTTTAGATTTCTCACTCTCCTTTACCTCCCATATTCGATTAGTTGTCAAATGTTTGTACCCTCACAGTCTCTCTCATGCCTCTTCTCACCAGATTGTTGCCTAATATTGCCCCCCTCCCCCTGCCTCAAGGATCTCACCACTCCAGGCCATCCTACATACTACAGATTTTCTTTAAGCATAGATCAGCACACCATTTCCCACGTCCACTCTTTAGTACCAGCCACCTGACATGCCTGGAATGCACTCCCTCCCTACTCCTACCTCATAGAGTCCCTCTCTTCCTTTAAGATTATCTCAAGCACCATCTTCTGCATGAAGCCTTTCCTTGCCCCTTATTACTTATGTCCTTCCTCCCAAACTATTAACTACTTTGTATTTATTTACTTTCTAATATTTCTATTTATGTACTTTATATGTGTGCTGTATGTATATTTGCTTTCTCCCCTGTTCCTTGCACACTGGGGTTGTTTCCTTCTTTATATCTGTATCCCCAACACCTAGCACAATGCCTAACACATAAAGGCTAACTAATAAATATCTGTTGTATTATTTCCCTTGAGTGAAGTGAAGAAAGACCCATAATACAGTCAGGTGTCCAAGTCTGAATTGGTACAGAGAACTGTAGAGTGAATGGCATGAAGAAAAGTCCCTTCAGGGAGGGTAAGGAAGTGTCAGGAATTTCTGAATGAGTGTGGAAGAGCAGTAAACCTGTGAATGAGAAAGAAAGGAATATATGGAAGGCAGAGAGAAGTGAGGGGGTGAATTAGGTTAAGTCAAAAGAAAAAACTAGTTCTATAACACAACAGGTACATGAGGACAATATGAGTGGGAAGATTGGGCTGTGTTTGGTGTTTTCCTGCTGTGTGTGTACACACACACACACACACACACACACACACACACACACACACACACAGCAATACCAGTATTGAGCAACCTAATGAGAAGCTGGTTCAGGATCTACATTTAAATGAAAACTTCTCTAGTCTTCCCAGTGCTTTAAAAGCTAAACAGAGCTATTTATATTTTATCCAAGAGGCAAGAAAGAGTCACTGGAGTTTATTAAGTAGGGAAGTAACATAATCAGATGGGCATTTAAGGAAAATTACTTTGGCAGTCATGTGTAGCATGGCTAGGAGTGGTGAGAGATGAGGTGGATACATGCTTTGGTCCAATGGGCTCAAGAGGACCTAGAGTTTGGAGTTTTTTTCCATGAGTGAGGCCAACTATATACGAGGTAGGCCTTATCAATGACAGTGCTTCAAAAGGTTAAAGACAGGCATAATGTCACATCCATCTAACCTTCTCTTCTCCAAGTCTTTCAACCAATCCTTCTGTAGCATAATTTCAAGTCCCTTAGCTACCCCTTGCCATCGTAGGATGACACCTGTGGACAGCTTTTAACACTATGTGTATGAATTGTGTGACACTTGAGGCCTTTCAGAATAGGCACCTCAAGCTGCTTTGTGAGCTGCTTTCCTGAACTTACAGAAAGGCAACCCATTACTATAACAAATATCTAGTTGTTGCTATTCTGTCATTTCAGTCATGGCTGACTCTTCCCCACCTAATTTGGGGTTTTCATGGCAAAGATACTGGAATGGTTTGAAATTTCCTTCTGCAGTTAATTTTACATATGAGGAAACTGAGGCAAACAGGGTTAAGTCGCTTGCCCAAGATCACACAGCTAGTAAGTGTCTGAAGCTGGATTTGAACTTCGGTCTTCCTAACTCCAGGCCAAGTACTCTAGCCATTGCACCACCTAGCTGCTCCCCAAAACAATTTTGGTTTTATTTTTAACAACAAATTAACTATCTGGAGAAAGAGTGAAACATCTAATTTGCCCACCTCCTTCCTCTGGACATACTGAAACTTATTCATAGCCTTCTCAATAGTCTTCTCAGAACTTCATAATATCCTTCTCTAGAATTTGCTCTAGATTTGGTCTAACTGGGTCAGAGTTCAATAGGATTATCATCTCCTTCACCTTTCTATTAATTTGTCATCAGTGTAGGTATAGACCTAGTATTCAGGGTACAAGTAACCGACAGCCAGCAGGCCCCACACGCTACAGATGGAGATTCTGTAATGGCTAAAAAGAGTGGAACCAAAGCTGTCAGTCTTCTTCAATGCCCTAAATTCAGTTAGCTTGTTACAACTTCCCCCTGATTATAGACAAATGCTTCATTTCCCTTTTGGTATGCATTCAGGTGGAAGAAAACATGTATATCCCACTTTCCATTTGTCCCTAAATTCTACCTTCCGGTGCTTGAGTGGCCCAAGGCACCTTTGTCCATGACTGGCTTCAAATACATTTTTCGGCAGAGGATTCTGTGAGACAATATTTCATGACTCTCTACCTCTTTGAGTTCATATTCTCTCTATTAATGGCCAGAGGCCTAGTTTTTATTTCTAAGGCTTGAATTTCCAAAGATTTATTTCTTCCAAGTTCTATAGTGGTTGTAGTTTTGAAAAGGGGGGATGGGCTTTGGTAATTGGTGACCAGATTAATATTCCTCAAAAAAAAAAAAATTCTCACCATGACACTCCTTTCATCAAAAAACCTTCATTTCTTGCCTACTACCTAGAAGATAAAGTCCATACTCTTTACCCTAGCATTCAAAGCCCTTCACAATATAGCCTTTATCTCTCACATCCATTACTCTAACCAAAATGGCCTCTTCGCTATTCCCTGAACAATCTTTTAACAATTCCACTTCCATCCCTTTTGCTTAGCCCATCCTCTCTGCCTGGAACGCCCACCTCCACCTCTTCCCCACTTCCCCAAATGGTACTATATCAGTCACATGGACTGTATTTACCATCTTGTATGGTTAGCTTTCTCTTCGTAAAAGGACATGTTTTCATGTCATGTATCCCACCTATTTGATATAGTCTCTGAGGACAGCGAACCTTTATCTTATAAATTCTTGTGTTCCCACCATTGCCTAGCACAATGCTTTGCAGAACATAGTGGTGCTCAATGGATAATTCTTTGTCATTGATTGTTACTCTAGTTAAAACATACTGTCAGACAGCGATTTTCTACTTAACCAAGTATGACCCTCATTTCTCCAAGGAAATGATTATTTATGCTTACAGGGAAGTTTTTTTTTTTTTTAACTATGCCATGCAACTCTAATGAGAGATCATCAGAATAGTGTGCGATTTTCAGATAACTGAATTCAGAATTTCTTGGCTTGCAGATTAGAGAATAAACAAGATGCTTTCAAGTCACCCACTTTCTTGTGCTACCTTTATGAGCTCTCCAATGTTCATGTTGTGATTTTAATTGTTGGTTTGGGTTTTTTTTTCCTTTTTGTTCCCATGGGGAAACAATGTTGAATATGCATCAGAGAGGAATCTAAACTAGATCAGAACTTAGGTCACTGCCAAATGTAAGCTCCTTTGAGTTTATGAAAGCAAAAGGAGCACAGTAGTATTCATTTTTCACCTGCATGCAGAAAGCTTCAGAGCATTTGTAGAAAACAGAAGAGATACAGTAGGAGAAAAAGCACTCCCATCAGCTGCCGGGGCTGGTGTGGTGAAGTAAAAATGGCCCTGACTTGAAAATCTAGGTCTGGGTTCTAATCCTGGCTCTGACATTAAAGAAATACCTGGTCTTGGATTTAACGTCCCTGGGCCTTAGTTACCTACAAAATGCTGGCGAGACTATCTGTGGTACCTTCATCACAGGCTTATTGTGAGGATCAAATGAGATCATACATATAGCCAACTTTATAAAATAAATAAGCATATTAATTATTAATATTTCTATAATGGTCTAATATATAAAAGCAAAATATAATATTTTTGTATTGGCCTAAGAATCCATAAATATTATATATGTCTTTGTAAAGATATGAATTGGCTATATAGGGGTATATATGTGTGTGTACATATACATACACACATATATATACACATACATATATGGATATGGAGGGGAAAGTCTATAAACTCTAGGCCAGTGACCTTGACTTTGCTTCCAAGCAAAATTCTAGAATGTATTATTGTTAGTGAACGCTTAGAAAAAGAAAAAGTGATTATAAATAATTAGCATTGTTTCATCAAGAACCAATCATGCCAGACTAATCATACTTCTTTTTTTTAAACAAGGTTACTATACTGTTATATTGGGGGATGATATAATTTGCCTATAATTTAGCAAACATTTAATAAAGTCTCTAAAGCTATTGCTGTTTATTTTTTTAAAGATAGGTGGATGTGAACCCATTTGAATATCTAGGCCCAAAGAACAGTTGTTAATAGTTCATTGTCAGGGCAGCTATGTGGCGCAGTGGATAGAGCATAGGCCCTGGATTCAGGAGGACCTGAGTTCAAATCTAGCCTCAAACACTTGACACTTACTATCTGTGTGACCCTGGGCAAGTCACTTAACCCTCATTGCCCTACCAAAAAAAAAAAAGAATAGTTTATTGTCAGCTTGAAAGGAGGCTTATAACAGGGTGCCCTGTGATCTGTGGTTGGCTGAGATTTTTATGAAGCATAAAGGCCTAGATGGCATGCTTATCAAATTTACAAATTGACACCAAGCTGGGAGGGACATCTAACACACTGAAAGACAAATAAGAATTCAAACAGATCTTGACAGGCTATAACTTTGAGCAGAATCTAATAAAATTAGATCTAATGGGGATGAATGTAATGTTTTATAAGTAGGTTAAAGAGTCAGCTAGATAACACAGTGGATAGAATTCTGAATCTGGAGTCAGGAAGATCTGAGTTCAAAGTCAACCCCAGATACATACTAGCTGTGTGACTGTACTCAAGTCACTTAACCTCTTGTCTATCTCAGTTTACTCATCTGTAAAATGAGAGTTTTAATAGCACCTATGTTCCCTGAGGAATTGTGAAGATCAAATGAGATAATATTTATAAAATGTTTCAGAAATTCTAAAGTACTATATAAATGTTAGCTAGCTATTTTTTTAAAAATCATGTGTACGAAATTGGGAAAAGGAAAACAGCACATCAACATATCTGAAAAGATTTGGGAGATTTAGTGGACTACAAATGCCATATTCCATATAATTTGACGTGGTAGCCAAAAAAGGTAATGCAAATTTGGGTTACATTAAGAGAGACACACAATCCACAAATAAGGAGATGGTAGTTACACTGTAGGTTGCCCTACATATACATTATTGCGTTCAGTTACCATATTTTATGAAGATTCTCAGTAAGTTTGAGAGTGTCCAGAGAAGAATAGCCAAGGTGATGAAGAGTTTGTATTTAACTCATGCTATGAAGAATGAAACATGACTTTAAAAAAAATCAACAAAACAGATTGGGCTTGTATATACTAAAGAAGAGAAAACAGGGGAAATGAGAAAGCTGGTGTGAAAGCTGGTGTGTGCAAGAGGAACCAGAGCCGCTGTGTTTGCTTCAGAAGTACAGAACTAGGAGAGATGATTAGAAATCATCAAGGCTAATTCAGGCTTGCTAGAAGGAAAGACTTCCTTGCTAAGTTAAGGCTGTCCCACAGTGGAACAAGATATCTTAAGAGAGGTTCTCCCTCACCTGAGGTCATTGAGCGAATGCTAGATAAAGACTCATCTGGGGGGTGGCTAGGTGGCGCAGTGGATAGAGCACCGGCCCTGGAGTCAGGAGTACCTGGGTTCAAATCCGGCCTTAGACACTTAACACTTACTAGTTGTGTGACCCTGGGCAAGTCACTTAACCCCAATTGCCTCACTTAAAAAAAAAAACTCACCTGGGGTGTCAGAGTAGAGATCCTTTTTTTAGTAATAGACAGACTCTGAAATCCCTTCCAACTCCAAAATTCTGGAACTGGATGATTCTGGTGTAGTAGGAAGATAACTAAACAAAACAGCAAGAGACCCAAGTTCAAGTCTCAGTTCTGTCATACACTACCAGAGTGTAAGGCACGTTTTCTCTTTGATCCTCCCTTTCTCATCTGTAAAATGAGGGGAGTAGAAATAAGTGATCTCTGTGGATGATTCCAACGCTAAAATTTTATAGATACTAATTAATATCCCTAAGAAACTAGTTTCCGTTCTGTAAAATAGTCATAAGAATGCTTGCCCTACTGATCTGACAGGATTGTTGGGAGGAAAGGGTTTTGAAAACTGTAAAGAACTACATAAATAGGAACTATGACAAAAATCAGGATTTTAATCATTGTCTTAGGAGACACTCCAATTTTATGAAAAGTCTATCTCCAGGGACCATCCATCCAATATGATTAGAGGATAGCCATTATATGTTTGTAGGCGCTAGGTGGCTCAGCGGATAGAACACTGGCTTGGAATAAAACAGATTCATCTTCATGAATTCAAATCCAGCTTCAGACACTTACTAGTTCTGTGATCTGGGCAAGTCACCTAACCCTGTTTACCTCCATTTTTTTATCTGTAAAATGAGATAGAGAAGGAAATGACAACTACTCCAGTATCTTTACCAAGAAAACCCCAAATACAATCACAAAGAGTCAGACATGCCTGAAACAACTCAACGACAACAACAATTTTGTGTGTAGACTTATTCATTCATAACATATTGGGTGATTGCATGTGCCTGCCTGTCAAAGTGAACTCAATCCAATTCAACAGTCACTTCAGAATTTATTCCATGATCATGTTGACGTAATAAGGATAGTTCAAATCCATTTCCTTTATTCCTTCATTCCTCAGTGATTTCAGTGAGACTAGTGTGTCTGTAATAGTAGTGGTGGTAGCAGCAATCAATTAGGCTATTACGATGGATTTAAATATGCCACCAAAGTCACAGAGGTCGGATGGAAGTCATAGAAGAACTTTTCCTATTTGCAACAAGCTCCCCTTGGGAAGCTTTTCATATATCGCCATAACACAGATTTAGGTCTATTTAATGGTTTCCTAATGAAAATTTCTCTACTGATGAAGGAAACTCTTAGTCAAAAATACCCCTTAAAAATCATGATCCAATTTAAAAGTGTGAACCCATGTCTAAAATGAATGCTTCCTTAGGTACTCTGTGTGATGCACAATTTTCCAAGGGCAAAAAAATGTTCCTCTTTGGACTCTGCCTAACCTAGAGAATCTTGCTTTTCCCCAAAGTTAGAATAACTAAGATGCAGTAATTGAAGTTTACTTACACAGGGACTTTGAAAAGCCCTTTGCATTCCCCACCTGCAAGGCTCCAAGCCATGTTTCTTACCAATTATTGACAGGCCTGCTTACTTACACCTGTACCTAATCTTAAGGGTCCTCAGATGCTAGTGCCAGATGGAAAGAGGACTATTCATTTTCTTTTTTTCTGGGTTCTAATGCTAAGAGGTCAGCCTCTCAGTCTGTAAGTGGGCAAATTGAATGACCACCCATCAGGGACAGTATGGACAATGTTCTTGGCTGGGCATAGGTTGGACCAGATGGTGCTTTCCAAGCCCAGAGATTCTCTTATTCTAAGCCTTTATTAATCTAGAAACTTATCTCCCAAAACAACAGCAAGATAAAACAGGAAGAATTCTGGACTAAGAGTCAAGATCTGGGGGCAGCTAGGTGGCGCAGTGGATAAAGCACCGGTCCTGGATTCAGGAGTACCTGGGTTCAAATCTGGCCTCAGACACTTGACATTTATCAGCTGTGTGGCCCTGGGCAAGTCACTTAACTCCCATTGCCCCACGCAAAAAAAAAAAAAAAAAAAAAAAGAGTCAAGATCTGGGTGATATTAAACAGCTATGTGCCATAGGGCAAGTTCTTTCATTTCCTTGGTGCTTAGGCAGGCCGTATACATAAAATAAGGAATCTATGAGCCATGGTTGCTTTAGAGAACACATTGCTTTGTCCAGATGTGGTGCTAAAGTAGTTGATGATTAGTGTTGGCATGATTGACTTTCCATTTGGGAGCGTGTGTATGTGTATATATCTATACATAAATTTATATGTATATATGTGTGTATGTATACATACACATATATCCTTACATAAACATGATAGGTGAAAGGCATTGTGGAAGACATGAGCTCAAATGTGACCTCAGACACTTATTAACTGTGTAATCCTGGGCAAGTCACTTAACCTCTGTTTGCCTTAATCTACTACAGAAGGAAATGGCAAACCACTCCAATATCTTTGCCAAGAAAACCCCATGAACAGTATGGTACACAGGGTCATGAAGAGTCAGACACAACTGAACAACAACCACAAGTGACTCCAAGAATTAAAAATCATCTCAGGCAACTGGGATACTGTTGTGAGACTGGCTAAATCAATTAGTTCAGCTCAACAAACATTCTTTTGAGCTCTATCCATGTGTAAGCCCCTTTCCTAAGGGCCTAGGAGAATGAACAAGGTAGTCCCAATCCCCCCAGAAGCTCACAACCTCAAGCATGGATAAGGCATCTTCCTTTCTCCTAATGGTAGAGTTAGGGACCAGAAGTTTTCTGCTTTGCTTTGGGTTATCATCCCTCAAAAAAGCCACATTGCAACCAACATATTGACTGCTGACCCAAGTCTGGTAGAAAAACATATTTCCTGTGTTGGCATTTCAGTCCCTGGTGTCTTTAGCCAGACTCCAAATGGAAACCTTTGTGTCATTAATAGCCGTCTTAAAGACCAGAAGGAATCCATCTGCTGGAAAACAGTGGCTATTGCCAGAGCTGCACCAGCTAACCTCAGGACTTGCTTCATCCTCTGTCTGTTTATGGTTAAAGACCAATGTTTATACTCTATTCCACTGTAGAATCTGAATCATCGGTGAGCCCCACTGAGTAAGGAAGGATTGGATATTTAGTCCACCCAGGTTTGGACATGGACCATCCTCTTCTCTGACACCAGTTTTAACAGTACCAGGAGATCCATTTAACCTTTTGAAGGGGTGGGTGGTATAGGAGAGAAAGCATCACATTGGAAATCATAAGATCCAGATCCTTTATCTGTGTGCTGCCATCAACCAGCTGTGTGACCTTGAACAAGTCACTTTAGTCATTTTACCTTTCCAGGCTCTGTGTCTTCAATGTGAAATGAGAAGGTTGTACTAGATGACCTCTAATGCCCCTGCCAGCTCTAAATGCTATGAATCTAATTGAGAACTAAGTCAAACCTTAGAAAGAAGAAGTCTATATTGAAGCAATCTTTTGCCCCTTTGAGGATGGACCAATTGTGCATTCAAATGAAATACTTCCACTGATTAATTATCATGAAGTATAAATGATATTTTAGTAAAATATGTGCTGGTTAGGGAGGTGCCTGGAATGCACTCCTTCCTCCTCCTCATCTGAAGAGGCAGTTCTTAGAATCCCAAGTTTTCTTCAAAGTCTCAACTGAAATTCCTTACCACAAAAAAAAAAAAAAATACCCCATAGTTATGTTGAGAACATTTTATAAATGCTTATTTTGAAAGTA
Organism: Dromiciops gliroides; assembly: GCF_019393635.1. NCBI lineage: Eukaryota > Metazoa > Chordata > Mammalia > Microbiotheria > Microbiotheriidae > Dromiciops > Dromiciops gliroides. The sequence continues at coordinate 559,087,708 of NC_057862.1, read as the reverse complement.
CTTTGATGGGCAGCTAGATGGCGCAGTGGATAGAGCACTGGCCCTGGACTCAGGAGTACCTGAGTTCAAATCCAGCCTCAGACACTTAACACTTACTAGCTGTGTGACCCTGGGCAAGTCACTTAACCCCAATTGCCCCATAAAAAACAAACAAACAAAAAAAAAAAAGAAAGTACTTTGAGGAAAGGGATCGTTTCATTTTTATCTTTGTAGTCCAAGAACCTACCAGTGACTGGCACATAGTATGATAAAATCTGCTTAATCAGTTCTTGTTGATTGATAGAGAACAATACATATTCCTTAAGGAAAGATAGCAATGGTTTGTGTATTTCCTATTCCATCTCTCATGCTAGAACTTGCTTTCCTTTGGACAAGTGGACCCATTTGCATAATGCAGCCCTTCCCTCAACTTCATCTTTCAGAACCCCCAGCTTCCTTCATACCCTTGACCTTGCCATCACCCACAAGTATTCCCCATTCATATTCACGAACTCTGAAATTCCTTTATCTGTTCATAATCTATTGTCATTCCACCTCTCCCTCTGTCTTTCAACTCCAAACCCCACTCTTTATCCTCACTGTCACCTCCAAATCCTTCACCCCTCAGTTCTTTCCCAAGGTATCACCTCTGTGCTGACTATGCTTCTTTTCCCTTCCTCATCTTGACCCCTTGGGGAACTAGTTCAATTCTACACTCTCCTCTTCTCTAGAGATCCTTGCCCCTTTGCCCACTTTGAACATCTTGCCCTGCCAAACCCCAGCACTGGATTACTCCCACCACTCATTGCCTTTACTATTACTCACATTCTGGAGAAAATCTTAAAACCAATGCTGAGTGGGTCCATTTCAAGATTACATTACATAGGGGGCAGCTAGGTGGCGCAGTGGATAAAGCATTAGCCCTGGATTCAGGAGGACCTGAGTTCAAATCTGGTCTCAGACACTTGACACTTACTAGCTGTGTGACCCTGGTCAAGTCACTTAACCCTCATTACCTTGCCAAAAAAAAAGAAAAGAAAAGAAAAGATTACATTACATAATCTCCACTACAGCAAGATAATCCTTTTATACCTTCTGCCACTCGACTATCAAACTCATCTTCCTAAACTATAGATCTAATCACATCACCCTCCTCCCCCAGTCAATAAATTTCAGTGGCTCCCTATTACCTCCAGAATCAAATGTAAAATCCCCTGTTTAGCTTTTAAAGCCCTTCACAACCTTTTCCAGTCTTCTTACATCTCACTCTTCCCCAAGTACTTAGCAATCCAGTGACACTGGCCTCCTTCCTCTTCCTCACACAAAACACTTCATCTCCAAACAATTTCAATGGCTGTCCCCTAAGCCTGAAAACACTCTGCCCTCCTCATCTCTGCCTCCTGGATGCCCTGACCTCCTTCAAGTTTCAGATAAGGTCCCACTTTCTGCAAGAAGTCTTTCCTTGTCCTCCTTCATTTCAGTGTCTTCCCTCTGTTGATTCTCCTCCAATTTATCCTGTATATATTTTGCTGGTGCATAGTAATTTGCATGTTATCCCCCTCCCCATTAGATTGAGAGTTCTTTAAGAGTATGGACTGGCTTTTTGAAAAATAAATTTTTGGCCTTTATATCCTGAGCACTTAGCAGAGTACTTAGTACACAGCAGGCACTCAGTCCATGCTAGCTGCCTTGACTTGTACTGACTTGAGAGAATAAATCAGTTTCTACCTCCTACAAGAGGGATTTTCTCATGCTCCTAGTTGTTAGTGCTTCCTCCCTCTTGAAATTGCCTTGTATAATTTTCTCTTTACTTACCTGTACACACATCTTCCATCCCCTGAAAATAGAAATAATTTCAATTTTGCCTTTTTGTCCCCAGCACCCAGCCTATAATGCCATGTAAAAATTTGGGGGTATGGTGGGGAGGGGGAGGTCCAGACCTGTGAGTCTACCAAGGTAAAGAACTCTCAGTGTAGGAATTCCCTCCATGCATACAGATCTACAAGTCATCTGTAACTTACATACCTGAAATATTGTCTGGGATGTTGCTGGTGGTCACACAACTGCTATGTATCAAGAGGAAGGACTAAGGCTTAAGTCTTCCTGATGTCAAGGCCAGGCCAGGCCAGGGTCCTCTCTATTATGCCATTTGCCTTTTACAACATAAGAACTTAATTAATATTTATTGAATTATCTGAGTGCTAACCAAAACCACTCACTGCTGAACATCTTTCTAAAAACCCACTATACTGGCTTAGTAAATAGAACATTAAAATCATTCTATAACGACTGAACACCTTTCAGATCTGCAGTCATTTTCTGAACATCGCTGAATATTGTACAAGTCATCAACAGATATTTATTGAGCATCTAATTTTGTGCCCAGGATTGTGCTAAGCACTTGAGGGAAATAGAGAAGTCCTTGAAATATAACACAGGAGAGAATTCTGGTTAATTAAATCGTTTGATTAATCTTTCTCTCTTCTCTTTGTTAAGGCTGCCAGCAGGAGGGTGTTGGGAGAGGTATAAAGACCATTCACTTCTCTTTGTTTTAGGAGGATTCTTACACACAGTGCTATTTTAAAGTTGATGGCATGGTAAGGAAAGGGAAAATGGCTTTTATAAAACCATGATTCAGTTTGAAATTCCTTCCTTACAGATTCGACTGAATAGCAGGGGACTGATCTACTCTGTTGGCTTGCTCTTGGCTTCAGTTTTTGTCACGGTATGTATTCAACTTTCCAGTTAGTATTTTCATCTCTATGGACTGTTTCTCTTCATCTTCCCCAGTGACCCTTTCACGCCTATATTTGTTTGGACGCCTTCCGCTGAGAGCATTTTCTTGATGGTCTTGTGCTTCATGGTGACTTGATGGAATCTTATTCAAGATCCAGCCAGCTTCCATTCTTTCCTGGAAGTAGGCCCTGGCAACATGCTAGCAATCTTTTATCTTTGCCTGAAATAAAGCCAGGCCTCCTAGTGAGAAACAGTCTTGTCTCAACATCAGGCACATACAGCTTTATCAAGAAAAGAGGCGAATCACTCACCCAGATCTAAGGCATCCAACTCCCAAATGTCTAGAAAGGTTGGGAAGTAGTATTCTTCAGTTAGTAGAATATTCTGATTAACTGAGGGTGATTTTAAATATATGTGTGTGTGTGTGTGTATGTGTATATGTATATATATGTATATATATATATATACATACACACACACACACACACACACACACACATACATTTCTAACTTTGGTACTGATTATTGAAGTTCATATGGAGAGAGAGCACACGCCGATGACCAATTCTTAAAGAATTAGAATGCAATTAATACGCTTACCATATATACTAAAATGATACTGAAAATAATTCAGTCTTCCTTTGAACATTCCAAAGGTACTTCAGTATATTTTAGGATCTTGGAGTCAACACTATGAACTTCAACAATCAGTACCAAAGTTAGAAATTTGTACTGTATCTTCACTAAGCGTATGGAAGTTGCTATATTTTTTACCAAGTGTAATAAACATTCAGCTCAAAAAATATTTGTTGGGTACCCATTATGTGCAATATAATTATTAATCTGTTACCTAAAACTAGAGTTCAGATAAAAAGTTCTGACACTTTCTGCTTGTTTCAATAGAAAATTAATCACAGTTTTCCTGGATCATGACAATGGGAATGTGGCTTACAGTGTCATTATTTGTGATCTGTAAGTCTTTTATCATCTTATCATTCATGATCCAAAAGAGGGATTTTCAAAGTAGATTTGCACTGATTCCACTCAAGGCCCTTCAGGAAGCCACCATTCCTTCCCTACACCAAAATGTTCTGTGTCTATTTGCAGGTATTTGGTGTTCACATGAACAAGTGGAAACTGGACAAGAAGCTGGGGTTTGTGTGCCTTTTCCTGTATGGCATCTTCTTGTGTTTCTCCATCATGACAGAATTCAACGTCTTCACCTTTGTGAACTTGCCCATGTGCAGGGAGCACTGATCCACTTGGCAAGGCTGAGGTGCCACTTCCTTCTTTTTTCTGTGCAATACTCAACATGGCCGGCACCCCTCCCAAGAGCATGGGGTGCTTCCGAAGGGCCATGAAGTACAGTCTATCCTGCTCACTGTTCTCCTCTCTGGTTAGCCCTGGCTCCCCTTCATTTCTCCTCTTTCCCACTCCCAACCTCCACCCTGGTGACCCCCATTGGGAAAACTCCTGTGTTGATGTGAAGACTTTCCACATTCATATGATTTTTCAATCTCTATCTCTCCGAACAGTGACTGGGATTCTAGAAGCACTGGCTGCTACCTGGCTCTGAGCCAGACAGAACTTGCTCCAATTCCTCCTCTTTTTTTAAGTTATTTGATGGAAGACTAATCTAATTTATGACTTGAGATTGTGGGTGAAATAGAGAAGAAGAGGCTACATTGATTGTATGGGGTGTTTTTTTTCTGAGAATAAGTATGGGATTCTGGGCTTGGGGTTGTTTTGTTCTTTTTTTTTTTTTTTCCTTTTTTCCAGAGAGCCTCTCTTACGTCTTTTCCTCCTCCATTTTGGATTACAAACAATGATCCAAAGGTCATAAGTGCAGTGTTTTATGGGAACTGAGCTCAAGGTACTTTGGAGTATGAGTGGTTTAACTGTTTATTAAAAGGAGTTGATGAGGCAACAGAGAATGACTTTTTACTCGGAATTAGACATCTCTTAAAGTCTTATAGGAAAAACAGAAGGGAAAACATATTGGAGGGAAGACAACACTTTTCTGGTGTCCATTATGGCCATCAATTTATTGTTAGGACATTTCTAGTTTTCCAAGCAATAGTTCCAGCCTGCCAGTCTGCCTGAGCCTTTGAGGAGGGGAGCCCTGGCTCACAACCATCCACAAGGTACCAGGTACAGTCTGTGTCATAAGCTCCCCAACCTAACTTGTGATATCCTCTTGTTAGAATCGTATTCAGGGTGACCCGGATAGAAACAAAAGGCTTCAGCTTTTTGTAAACGAGTTAGAGACACTGGTTTCTTTGAAACGAAAGAAGCATACTTTGCACAGACGTTGTGGATGAAGTCGCAATTTGCCACTCAGTAATGAGTACACTGGACCCAGCCAGATTGCTAATGGGTGAACTTTCCTAACAGAACACTGCCAAGCTGACTCACCTCTCCCTGGAGGGTCAGAGGGAGGACAAGAGCAACAGAGAGATGGCACTTTTTAAAATGCAGAATGTGTTCAATGAAGACTCACTCATGAGCATAAGTTATTGTGAAAGTTTTTGCCAATCACTGCTCTTAATAGCCCTGCTATTTTGTATGATACTGTATTAATATGCAGAAAAATTCCACCAAGTTGAGAAACACCTATGCTTGTTACACTTGTATTTATTGAAACTGTGGACCTTCCCCAAGCTGATTCTTGTATTTACTTTAAGCACTGATCACTTCTAATTCATTCAGGACCATCTTCTCTCTCCGCCCACTTCCTCTCTCCCCTTCATACACATTCTGGTATGAAATGTAATGGCATATTACAAACTGATTGAATGTCTTTGCCTAGGGTACAATGGCCAATACTAGTAAAAGAAAATATGAGGCCTATTTTTTAAAACAAAACAAACAAAAAATAGAAACCACTTATTTTTCATTGTAGCAGGAAACCTGTTCACAGAGCTAACGCATTTATTGACTGTGTTGCACATTTGCACTTGATTATTTGAGATTGGTTTTCTTTGGACAGATAGCGTACAATAAACTTCTGATCTTTAGTCTTCATAAAGCACAACACATACATGACTTTCTATCCAGATCAGGGTCCATATGGCATTAACTAGTTTGGCACCAACTAGCAAAAGCTGTCATGCTCATCATATGGACAAATATTCACATCTGCAACTGCCTTCTATATTGATTTACCCAGAAATAGATGTATATAATTAGCTACCTTAAATAAACAAGATGGTGGTGACAGGGGCAGAATGCAGAAGTGAACAGCATAGATGATTGGATACCTTTAAATCATAAAGGAACTTTATACCCTTCATCTTCTAAATGTTCCTGTTCCGTGGCAGTATGTTTAGCACTGCATTCCATTTGTGTGGCTGTGCAAATTGGAAATGATGTTCTAAGAGTGATGAGATTTAGAACTTTTACTGTGTTCAAATAGTCCATTTCATTTTGTTCTGTCTGTGTTTAGTCATGACATGATTCATGGTAATACCTCCCTAAAACTGTTTTCGTTTAAAAAAAAAGACCTTGAGACCATCATTATAAAAAGCCATATTCACAACTTATGTAGATCTAGAGGAATAATTTCCTAGGTTTTGAAGCGCTCAGGATGAATTCCTGGGCCAACTTTAACATGCAGCCTGTTCCTCATGTAAAATTCAATGCAGCTCAATTGGGGGGAAAAAGGAGTTGGGAGAAAAAAAAATGAACAAGGTTTGATTTAAGTGTTTATGCTACTGGTCTACCAGTATCCATCTAAATGGGATCTAGCAAGACTTTTTAGAGCTTTATCTGTGAAATAGCCATTATCTCACAGCAGCAATATGTGGCTTATTTTATGAAATATTCCATCCCTATGGCATCTCTATTACCTTTGTTCCGAGTGTTTGCCATAAATGACATCGTTGTCACATTTGTGAATCTTAGTAGTGTGTAAGTGCTTTAGGTATATCAGTTTCACTTGTTGTCAGAGGTGTAATTATCATTTTCACTGCTCCAGGCAAGCAGCAGCATGGACCATGCTTTCAGACCAACTTTTAAAGATGAAATCAATTAGGAGTGAGGAGGGACCCAAAGACACCATGGAGCAACTGCTTAGAAGGCTAGAGATGAGAGGGAAAGGTGGGCAGTGACAGGCTGGGCTTCTGTGGCCATAAGAAGGAAGCTCACCATCTATTAGCTTCCTATTTTAACTAATTTATCTTGCTAATTAGGTGCTAAACTGAGTCATTTCTAGATTATGAACAAGTGCCCTCTAAATTCCATCATTCTGGAGAAAAGCCCTATAATACCCCAGGTTTCATGGTTGGTACTTACCTAAGCTATACTAGAAGAATCCATATATTGGTTATTACACTTGGAAGAAGTTCTTTTGCTCCTAAAAGGGTAGATGTTTGCTATAGAGCTTGTTTTTGTCTAAATGTGTTTGCTGCCACTATGAAACCATCAAAGACCATATTCATATGCTAAATCATTCAATGGAAAAGTTTAGTAGGACTGCCTATTTCCCACATTCCCCATGCCAACAGTGCTCTCCTACAGTGGTCAAACAAAGTAAAAATGGAAAGTTTAATTCTCCCACCTGAAAAAATTGTTGAACACACCTTCCCAGAAAACTTGAAAAATTAACCACAAAAATTACAGCCAAAATGTGAGCCTCTCTCTCACATGCAGCCTGAGGAGCAACCAAATAATCAAGCTCAGTAGGTTCACAATTTTAATATGCTGTTACTGTTTGTCATCTTAATTTATTTGGGGAGTGAAGGGCAGGAGTGAAACCTTTTTAAGCACTAAAACCTGAGAATATTGCCACAGAGAAAATTTCCAGGATAAGATTGTTGGAGGACTTGCCTCTTTTAAGGGCCATGTCCCCAAGTTGAAACAATTCAGTAACTGCAGACAAGAAGAGATACACACACTGGCCACTGTAAATCTTGGTTTTTCCTCCTAAGCAAATAAATCCTTGAGAAAACCCTAAAGAGTGAAACAGGAAAACAGAAAAACCAAAATCTAGCTCCTTGTTTCTGAAGAATACAATGCTTTACTTTCTCTGCTTGCCTCCCCTGAACCAGGCTGCTAAACCAAGTGTGGACCCAGTAGCTAACCCCTTCAGTGGTGACAAATGTAGACAGTTAGATTTGGTCCCCGAGAAAGAACTACGAAGCTGATAGGAGAAAGCTGATAGAGAGACTAAATAGCTTTTACCCCTACCAAAGGAAAACTCTGTACCTGCATTTTTAGAAATAGTGCACTTTTTTGTAGATACATGTTTTGTATTTACAACAGAAAATATGTGGGGGTGGAGGGTGGTTGGGTGAAGGATGTTTTTAAATGATGTTTTTTCTCGGCCTTTGTATTCTAAGCTCTCCACTTTGAGGCCATGAATATGCATGCTCTGGATTTGTGGTTTTGTATATGTTAAACAACAAATATTATAAGCATGTAGTCTAAGAAAAGTCCTAAAGCATTTTTTGTTGGTTGTTTTTTTGTTTGTTCATTTGTTTGTTTTTTAAGAAAAGTTAAACATTTTAGACAATGCAGGTAGTAACACATACTATCTCAGTCAGTTTGGGGTACATAAAAAAGGAGTAATATCTCATTTGCAGTGAATATATCAAGGGTAGTTTTATACCTTTACTTAATTGTTCATGAAAACATTCAGGTAGTAAGAATGAAGAAATACGAGCTGAGTATTGTTTTGGTAGGTGTGGAGCAAATAGATTGCTCTGTGTCAAATGTATTTACTAATGATTCTTTTCATGTCAAGGAATCGGGTGGGTTCAATTAATTGTTTATTTCATCATAATAACTACTCTGTAATAGATGTGATATATTAGCATTGTCTGTTAACAGCATGGTCTGGAATTGTGAGTCTCATTTCCCTTTTAGATTCTCTAATACAACAGCTTACACACACACACACACACACACACACACACACACACACACTATTTCATAAGATGCCAAACCTCTGGATGGAAACTTTTAACACTTGGTCAATCATACCGGTTGTTTCTAAGCATCCCGATGTATTTCATTGTATAATTATTGTTGTAGTGTAGATTTTGGAGTCTTATCTCATAAGAGTTGTATGTTCAGGACCAGTGATTTCATCAGAGTAGAGGAATTCCAGTGTGGAAGCTTTCTCCCTCAATGCAGATCAGCAACTCATCCCAAACTTAGTATCTTGGAGAGTTTCCTAGGGTACTGAGAAGTTGAGCAACGTGCTCATACACCAACTGTGAGTCAAAGACAAGACCTGAACCCAGGTCTTTCAGACTCAAAGCCAGCCTTCTGTCTACTACCCCAAACTGCTTCCTCATAAGGTTTAACCAATAAAAGCACAGTCCCTAAATCTATAGAAACTCTTTCCCAGAGTGAAAGTAGGGGAGAAGCTGAAAACTAATCCTGTGGAAAGGTAGACTCGCATAACTACACAGCATAAGATGATGATTGCCCACGTAGTAAAATTTGCAGATGTCAGGACATTAAAATTCCACTATACCCTTTCCAATCGCTTATCCTTGAGCATGCAATGTTGAATGTTGTGAGAATAAGACGACTGAAATGTATTAACATTCTTCAGAGGTTATGAGCTGTGTAGAGCTACAGTTTTTCTTGCTTTTTTAAGGGATTAAGGAGAAGAGGATCTCTTTTATGGTTTGCTATCTGAAAGAAGGATAATTTGGATTTTCATAAACAATTAACATGTAAATAAAATTAATCTTATATATGTACATACAATTATGCTTGTATGTTAAATATTTTTCTACTCACTAGAAATGGAGTTTTAGATTAGCAAATTTCTCCTCCAGACCTAGGTAACACAGAGTAGTTTAATCTTTGTCTGGTTTTCTTGGTGTGGTGGAGCCCAGTAACTCTGGTTCAGTAGAATTGCATATAGATCATGCAATGAAATGAGTCGAGTCTTGGGTACCTATGGAATCCTTATGCTTATTTTTTTAGGCAGGTTTCTTACGGGGAATTCTAGAGAACAAAACTAAAAAGATAGTGTGTACTTGCATGAGAATGAGTTTTTGGTATCAGGACTAATCATTTCTTTTTGAAACAGGAAAAAACAAAACTACATTCTCAGGTTCATCATGGCTTTATTTTTGAAAACAGATGTCAGATGTTATGTTTCAAAACCATAGCTTATGAAGGTAGGCCTGTTTCCCAAATGCTAAGTACCAAACCATTATTCCACACTCACTAATATTTCTCCAGGCTTCCATGTACTTGAAAGATAATATTCACTGTGGTTTGTTTCCAGAAATATTTAATCAGTCTTCAGTTTCTGAGAAGGTAAGATATCATTTCCATCATGGCTATAATTTTATTGCTGAAGCATCAGTAATATTTCTCTCTTATTGCTAAAAAGTTAAATATTCCTTTCTATTTACATTAAACTATCCTTTTGATCTAAATTATTTCACTTTTCAATAAAAAATTCTACCCAAGGCAGATCATGCATGTATAGGTTCATAAGAAAATGGATATTTGGTGTAAATCTTTTCCTTGCTATTCACTGAAGCCTACAAATCCAATCCAATCCAACAAGCATTTTTTTTACATGTCCACTATGTGCCAGGCACTGGGTACAAAAAGACAAGCCAAAATATAGGCCCTGCCTTAAAGGAGCTTCTATCCTACTGAGAACTGCAGCATTATTCCCCGGTGGGAAAAGGAAGCATGGTCCATTCTTGATTATTCCAATCTTTAATTACTGAAATATTAAATTACCATCATTTTGTATAGAATTATACAAATAGGGGGAAGCCAGGTGGTGTAGTGGATAGAGCAACGGCCCTGGATTCAGGAGGACCTGAGTTCAAATCCGGCCTCAGACACTTGACACTTACTAGCTTTGTGACCCTGGGCAAGTCACTTAATCCTCACTGCCTCACAAAAAAAAAAAAAAAAAAAGGTTAAACTAGACTCATACAAATAAATTATTACCATCTTAGTCCCATCTTCTCTGGCAGAATCTTACCCTTCAAGTTTGTTGTGTTTGGAGAGGTTAAGGGGAGAAGAAGCCACAAAGATATGGAGATGATGAAGACATATGAAAGGCAAAACTGAAGTAGATTAACCTCTGAACAAAAGAACGGGGCGTTTTATTATCAGTTTAATTCACATTGGAAAATATTTGGTTTATGCTACAGCATAAGGCATTCAGATGAATCATAGGAAAACTTTGTTTACATGACATAACCATTTGCAGTTTTCTAATCTAAGATGGTATGTTCATGTTAATCTGTTTGGCAGGGATGTTATGAGTCCATGACAAAATAAGTGGTTTACATGAATGGCCATGTGTTCATAATCAAAATGATTGACAAAGTCATGAGGTTCATCCTGCTATTGGTACTGACCTAAGAGCAGTATACACACGAGACACACATACCCCACTGCTCAGAAACCTTGGTAGCAGGTCAGATGAAAACTCAACAAGGATTTCTTCAAACAGGAAGTTGGGAAAGACAGAACTTTGCACCTACGTGTTCTGCCCCATAAGTCAGATGTGTATCATGCAAGGGTACTACCCCAAAAGCCTTGCCTACTATGAGAGATCTCAAGGATTGAGATACAATGATATGAACCATATTGCCATTTGTTCTGTGTCAGGTAGAAATGAAAATGACAGTTTTAATTAGTTAATTCTGTTCATCAGCAAAGGATTTTTTTAAAGCAGAGGTCTTTTAAAGCAAAATATAATATCATCAGGCTTGACTTAGCCTTCTATCTGAAGGTTAGATGATGAACTAGGTTATCCTTAAAAGTTCCTTTGAGCCCTAAGATGCTCTGATGACTTCCTTTTTCTTAAGAGTGGCATATTCCCTGGGGAAAAGATCTACTCCCAGGAAATTATTGCCAACCTGAGAAGCTGGCCATTGTAAAATTAAAATCTCCAAGAATGATTTCAATTTCCATGGGCCAATGTGATACAAGTGATCTTTTGAATAGTCTGCCTGTTTCCCTATTGCCTAGACATTCATAACAGCAGTCTTTCAAAAAAAAAAAGTCATTGCAAACAACAAAAAGGCAATAAAAGATTCCCATTCCTAGAAATTCTATGGAGAAACTTAGATCAGCTAAAAATCATGTGAATCCAACCGGAAGAATTTGTACCTAATGTGCCTTTGAATGAAAATGGAAATAAATTTTAAGACAATTTATAGGGGTTTTTTAAAGAATTTATCCAAGAGTATAACACTGACCAAAATTTTTAACTCTTTATTTTTTTTTACAGAAAGGAATTATGTTCCTTAAACATTTTAACACTGGTTGACAGGCTACTTATAACACACCATTCACTGTTGTATACACTAATTCTAAGACAAGACTATGTCTAGAGCCAGTAGTTAGTTTTCTCCTGTGCATTCTCAGGGAAATTGATGTCAATTATATTATAGTTTCTTCTCAGAGTTATTGCTTATGATTCAGCAGGTCTGGAAAGTAATCATGCCCCCTTTCAAAAGCTGATAATGTTGTACTTTGCTTATTCTCTTTAGTACCACATGCCTCATTGAAGGTTGTGTTGATACACCTCAGTGTTATTGGCTTTGCAGATTTTTCCATCTCTCCAAGATGATCTGACTATACTTGATCTCTGGGTTGAAGGTACCCAAATAGATGGATGCTATGAAGAGTCAAAAGTGGATATTAGCATGGGTGGATTACTTAACTACACAGTGTAGGCTTAGAAGGGAGAATATTTCATGTACTAGCTCATAATCTCTGGATAGGCATGGTAGCAATAAAAAGATTCCTCTGCCCTTGAATGCAGGGATTCAGTGAGGACTGTGTGGTAGAGTAGAAATAGTAATGGCCTGGGAGTCTAGAGACTAAGGTGCTAGTCTGCCACTAACTGTGTAACCTCGGGCAAGTAATTTTATTTCCTTGAGACTCAGTTTCATCTGTGAAATGTTTGGGTACAACTCTCTCTATGCTCTCAGAGATATGCATAATAAAGAAGATAGAAATACACAATGGTTAACATGTAGTTTAGACTCACTGGTACACCTATGCTTGGAACCCTGTAGTTACTGGTCCCTATCTTCCTCATTAGGAAAAGAGATCTTTGCCAGGGTCTTATCCTATGTTAATCTCAGGGGAAATTATTAGAGTTTCAGGAGCCAAAAACTGGACTCCTTGTTTTAAAAGAGATTGGTTGATTCATTTCCCACCCTCACTCCGCCCTCAACCCCCATTGCAAAGGTATGGAATTTGAGTTACTACAACTCAGCAATTGCTGAGTCCCTGAGGAAAAAAATGCCTGAGGGCCCCTCCATTTCTGAATAGTGTCAACTTGTGGGCCAGGACCTGGGACAGTTTCTCATGTGCATGGAAGTGAATTTGGAAGACTGAATTCTTGAAATCAAGAGGCAAGGTCAAGCACATACCCACTTTTTCCCTTCATTTTTAATCAGTTCATCACAAGCATCCTAGGAGCCTAATGACTCCTAATGATTCCTAATGACTTTTTTAAAAAGTTTGTTTCTAAGTCCCAGGATTTTTTATTTAAAAGACAAAGGTGAGACTGAGAGTTGAAAAGTGAATCTGCTATTTCCTGGGCCCTATAGCACACAATTCACCCAATTTATCCCACCATTTAGAAACATAATCATACTAAAATGACATATCATGTAAGGGGTACCATTCTGAAAAACTGACAGTCTATCAGGAAGTTCTTTATATGTAATTTTTCAGAAAGAAAATAAAGTCTTTAACATGACATTTGAATTGTACACAAATACACTATTTGATCACTGCTTTAAGGGGATCCAAATATAATTTATTAGAGATCATAAAATTCTGATTACCATAAAGAACAGAGGTGCACCAATGGTCTGCTTTTTACCAACCAAGATGAGAAAAACACACCTATACTTGGGCTTTAGTGCATTGATATCCTAGGATTAGATAACCATTTTGAAAGACCAATCATCATACAGTCAACTGTGGGCCCAAATGGGCATCTATCATTAACCTGCCTTCTCTAGCAGATTTTAATTCTTAATTTTAGAGATTGAGATAAATTGAGATTTCTATTCAGCTACAACATACCTAATATGCTTAAAGCTTTGAAAATGCAAAACTCAATGGTAGCTGGCTGCCAACAGAATGAGAAAGGGAGCCTATTGACAAGATGGTAATGAATATCAGTATCTAGAATAGCTCTGTGTGTGTACACACACAGATTGTTTCTAGCCATTTTTCTCTTATTCCTAAACATTGAATAAAATCTCATCCCATGTCTAAGCTGTCTTTATGTTACCCAGTAACATTTCTAACCTGTTCTTTCTATACTACATTTGTTTTGGCCATCTCCTTACCCTGTCACCTATACACCAGCCTTCATTCGTATGTCCTGCCCTACCTTGGACTCTGCTCCCTGAATTCCTCCCCACCCCCTGCTCTGATAGCTAACTTTCACCTTGCCCAGAACCAGGCCTCTAAATCAATCCTTGCCAACTCCATGCCATACCACTTTGTATATCATCCTCCCCCACCCCCAAGAAAAAAAAGCTTTCTTCTATGAGTTGTCCTCCTAATTTTAAGTTTCAGGAACAATCTTGCTTGCATTTGTATCCCTAGCATAAATAGAAAACAAGAGATGTGCACCAAGTATTTGTGTCTTTTATGTATTTATAGAACTAGAAAATTTAAAATGGGATAAGCCGGCCTAAAGAATTATTTTCCTAGTAGATACGTTACACATTGACAACAGTTATCCTGTAGGCAGAAACACTCTGATACTGAAATCTCAAGAGTTATTTGGGTCCTAGCTGTACCATTTATTACTTAGGGTGCCTGGGGCAAGGCATTTCCCTTCTCTGGACCTAATGTCCTTGTCTGTCAATAAGGAGATTAGACCAACTGGTCTCTAAGGTCCATTCTAGTTTTAAACCCTATGAAATTAGAACACTTGAGTTCAACTCAACTCGACAAACTATTATAAAGAGCTGACTGTGTTCAAGTCACTAGATCTACCAATACAAAAGCAAAACAATCCCCACCCTCGAGAAATGCATGTTCTTTCAGAAAGAAACCTAATTAATTATTTTCATTTGCCTACTTGCCTCACACTTGTTACTAAACCACTTGGGGCGGGTTATGACATACAAAGTGGAAAGAGGGCTGAATTGGGGATGAGAGGGTCAGAGTTTGAATCTGGACTCACTTTGTGAGTATATAAACAAGGCACTTATCCTCTCTGGGCCTAATAAACTGAGGAGGTTGGAATAGGTGTTGTCTAAAATCCCTTCTACCTCTTTGAAGATCAATGATCCTCCAAGCAATCAGATGTTAGTAGCAGAGTGTTTTTCCCTAGTACACAGGGCTATCTCTTCTTCTGTGGTCCTATTACCTACTTTCTCCTTGGAACCCGTCATTCTTTCTGCTTTGCATAGAAATTTTTCTCAGTTTAGCATCCCAAATTTAAATTCTAGGGCCTCAATACAGAAGTATTAGAAAACTCTCCTAATACTTTCCAAGGTCCTTTTCCACTGCCAAAGCCCCTCACCAAGTAAAGGGTCTGCTTAGATGGTATTTCTGTATTTGTGTCGGGCATTTCACTGGTTAAATCATCAGCTGGATTTCTCACAGGCATCACTTCAAAAGACAAGCAGTGAATGCAGATGTGATGAGACAGTCCTCCACCCAGCTTTGCAACTAGACCTGCCCAAAGCCCAACAGTCAGCATTTCCCTGACAAGCCCATGACACTTTTAGTGGCCCTCCCCTCTCCAGTGATAGGCTGACTGCTATCAGTGAGAATGGGTTGTCTGAAGAAATATATGAAGAGTGCTATAGATTATTTTAGTGGCTACTTTGGGGGGAGGAGAAGCTCATATATTTGCAGAGTCATGGTACAGAAAAAAAAATTCTTTATGTTAGCCCTTGAAATACCTGCCCCACTTACAAGGTAATGCAAACCAATTTGCTGATATGCCTCTCTTCCTAAGGAGGTCAGTGACTTTTACAATTTGTTATATCTATGGTACATTACAGAAAACACCAATCGGAAGAGAGCACAGATTAGTGAAAGAGGGAGAGAACTGATTCTAGTGAAGTACAAAAATCAGCAATTCATTTAGGAAATGCTTACAATCTGCAGAATTAAATAATGACTTCAAGGAAACTCTGTTCCATATCTTAATGGGCTTCCCAGAAAAGGATCATATCAAATCATCAAGAACACCCCACCCATTTCTTCTTTTTTAAAAAATAAAAGTCCGTTTCCTTTCATTATCAAGCATTTGTCCTCCCCCTACCCAAGCACTAAGAAAAAAAGGAGAGAGGGGAAGGGAGGGAGGAAGGGGAGGGTGAAGATGAAAGGAGAGAAGAGAGGGGGATAGGAGAGAAAATAGTGAGGGAGGAAGAAGCTAGAGAAGGAAGGGAGGGGAGGAGACAGAAAGGAAAAAAAGAGGTAAGGAGAGAGAGAGGGACGGAAGGATGGACAGTTGGACGGAAGGAAGGACAGTTGGACAGAAGGAAGGACAGTTGGACAGAAGGAAGGACAGTTGGACAGAAGGAAGGACAGTTGGACAGAAGGAAGGACAGTTGGACAGAAGGAAGGACAGTTGGACAGAAGGAAGGACAGTTGGACAGAAGGAAGGAGGGCCTTGTATCATAAAACTGTAGTCTAGCAAAACCAATTCCCCACACTGGTCATGTCCAAAAATTCATCTCTCATTCTGCGTATTAGTTCAGCTCTCTGTCATGAAACATGATGGAAAGAAATTTGGCCCCAAAAGTTACTAAACAATGCATGCCCTTTGATCAAGCCATATCACTACTAAGCCTATACCTCATCCATTTCTTCATAATGAAATGCCTTAGAACTGAGTGCATTTAGATGTGACCAATAGAAATATTTCTCAACATCTTACAGAGATTGTGAATGACCTGAACTTTAATTTAAAAAAATAACACATCAGTCTTTACATTCTTGATATTTGAGTTTCCTTTTTTCTCTTGCTTAAATGCCCTTCTCATTTTCTTCACCTCAACCCCCCAAAAAATAAACAGGAAAATTTCCAGGAACTTGGGTCCTTTGAGATCCTGCCTCTGTGTGTGTGTGTGTGTGTGTGTGTGTGAGAGAGAGAGAGAGAGAGAGAGCGCGAGCGCTATCTATATTAAAGGTGCATTTTGTATAGCAAACAGAGCTAGTAACCAGGAATGACAGCAAGAGTGCTTGATAGAACAGCAGTTTTCTGGAATTAGAGTGGGCAAGTTCCACAGGGATAGCACACAGGCTGGAATTTGTCTGAAGTGATAATTGGAGCACAGCTGGATACCTTCAAGATTCAGTGCCAGTAGCATAGACAGGAAGTTGGGGGTGGGCGGAGCAATGAATCCCAGCATTAGAGATGGGGAGGCTGGAAGCATTTCCTAACCTAGAGAATGTTCCAAGTCATCAGCTGCATGGGCATCACCAAACACAGCCATGTGAACTAGACTGAGTACTAGGTTCTTCCCTAACTAGTACTGAAAGATGGTTATAGAGGGATCATCTTCACAGATTGCTACTTTGGTGGTCATAAGGAGCTCAGGGGTCTGGTACAGACTTTTGAATACTAATATACTATCCATGCCTCTCTGCCCCACATCCTTCTATTTTTCTTGTTTGTCCTTCATTCTCCAAGAGGACAATGACATCGGGAGGGAGGGCTATGCAAGGTCACCAACCTCATTCTCTCCTCCAGAGCCATCTGGGTCCAGTGGCAAGATATAGGTCAGGATGACTGAAGATGGCTTTGGATGTTCAAGGCAATTGGATTTAAGTGACTTGCCGGGGGTCACACAGCTAGTTAAGTGTCTGAGGTAAGATTTGAACTCAGATCCTCCCAACTTTAGGACCAGTGCTCTATCCAGGGAGCCAGCTAGCTGCCACACCCTTCTCTCTAATAAAGGCATTAATGAGGTAGGTTTTAGATACAAAAGCCAAAAAGTCAATTATCTTAGAATGAGTTGTGTGGGAAAATGAAAAGGGGGAAAAAAGAGGAAAAGATCTATTTTGTTCTGTAAAATAAAATATTAAATATGGTTTTGAAGAACACATCACAATATAAGAAAGTAGGGAGAGAAAAAGAGAGTGAAAGAAAAAGAGAGGGAGGGAGGGAGAGGGAGGGGGAAAGAGGGGAAGGGGGAGAGAGGGAGAGGGAGAGAGAGGGGGGAGAGAGAGACAGAGAGACAGAGAGACAGAGAGACAGAGAGAGAGGGAGAGAGAGAGACAGACAGAGAGAGACAGACAGAGAGACAGAGAGAGAGAGAGAACGAAAGAATCTTGATCTATATTGTTCTATAAGTATTATATTAGCAAAGGTCGAATACTATTGGAATAACATTGTGGCTTCTAGCTGTACTCAGGTCTGACAACCCAACTATGTATGTGTTCAGATGTTTAAGAGAGAATGTTTTTCTTTTTTTGTATTCTTATGCTAACGGAACATGCTCTGGTGATTGAAATAAGATTACAGATTGAATCAGTACTAAAGAAAATACAGAGAAGAATATATTTGATATCCTAGAGGTTGTCCTGAAAAGCTCGCCGTTTTTTCTCTCTCCCTGACCACACTTTTGGGGGGTTAATCTTGCTTGATTTTCAATATAATCCTAACAATAGTGATCATGCCTAGGTTTGGATTTTCCTGGTCCAGTACCACAATAGTGCTACAGGGAACACAGCAATAAAAGCAGAGCCGAGTTGAATTTTGCATTCAGTTCAGAGTCAAGCCGTAACATTTTCTGAGTTTGGTCTGGTAAGTTACAAAAAGCGCCATGACCTTCCTGCTAAGGCAAAGAATATGTAGACAGAAGTGTGCAATTGGAAAATACCCATCCTGTTCTTATTCATGTACAGACTCTGGGACTCTTCAGTTTTCAAAGGGACAGAGAAATTAAAAGTTTATAAAGAGGTTTTATTCTACAATAGGTCATAGTTTTGAAATGTACAAATGGTGAAACCACAGGGGAAAAAATGTATTATCTTTTTAACTGAGTTGAGCTAATTTTGTCATTTCTGTATAAGCATTATTAACCATTTGTCTTTCTCCATGTTTGTTTGGCAATTTGTTGTAAAGTACTACGTACAACTTGTATGCAGAGCTGTCCCAATTGCCTGTGTTAGATCTTTAACAAAACTGAGAGCATGCATTTCTCTGTTTTCTGATAACCTTATAAACTTAGATACTTGTATTTCTGTGTTTTAAAGTGTTATTACTATTGGTAAACATGAAAAAATAATGACACTATTGTCTAAGGAAAAACAAAAAAAAAGTTTTATTAGATCTGATTATTTTACATGGTTTTCATTTGATTTGATAATGTGTGAGCCGTCTACTCAAAGATAATACAGAGTTTATGAATAAATCAGCTCTCTCTGGCTTTAACTTAAATCCCTAGGGCCTGTGACATGATAGAATCAGAGTGGATTGTGAAGCAATTACCGGTCAACAACTTTCTGGTTTTGAATTTGGGAAGGATCAGACACTTTACTCACTTAATAAAATCTCCCACTATTTAAAAAATTTGGTAGAAAATCTAAAGCCATTAGTATATGGATCTCTGCCCTCTAGAAGTTTATAGGCAACCCTTAACTTTTAAACTTTGCCCTCAATAAGTTCATGAATTTAGAGATCAATATAGTCTTTGAGTTCATCTAGTCTAATGCCTCTTTTTACTAATGAGGAAACATGCCCAGAGAGATAAAGTCACTTGCATAATATCGCACAGACAACAATGGGACTATGAAATAATGTAGACATTTTTTCCCTTGAAAACCAAGAAATAAAGCGTCCCTAGATACTCTCAAGCTGCCTACAAAATTTTAACTCATAACTGAAAGCAGATACCAAAGAATTTAAGCCATCTGGAACTTGTGTGGAACCATCTTGGGCTGCCAGGAATACTTCTTCCACCAGTCTTGAATGACCAGAAGCTTGCATGAACACACATTGCTAGTAGGGACTCCCTTCCTACCCCACCCCAACCATGAGACAGGGGGGAGAAGCAGAAAACTATTTACTAAGCACTTACTACGTGTTAGGCACCATGCTCAGTGCTTTACAAGTATTTGATTTCATTTGATCCTCACTCCTTGGCAACTCTAGATGAGAGGAATATTGGGACAAATACTTAACATTGCATGGAGGTTCTGTGTGGAGTTTTGAGTGGAGCTTGAACAAGGGAAATTTCCACTGAGTGGGGAGGTAGAAAAGTCCCTTTAGAGGCTTTGCTCAGGATTTCTGAGGGACTCAAGGTGAAGACTAAAGGCAATAGCAGGTGGGGATCATAGGAACATAGACTTAGATCCACAAGTGTCCTAAGAGATCATAAAGTCTAACGCCTTCATTTTTAAAATAAAGAAACTGAGGCATAAAATGGGGTCACACAGCTAGTAAGTTTCTGAATTATTCTTTGAACCCAAGTCCTCATGACCCTAAATCTAGTGGCCTACCTACTATTCCATGATGGAATTCTTGAGTAGTTAGGGTTCCCAGTAAGGAAAGAATGGGAGACTTTGAGAAGCTGATGTGGGAACATCAGTTCTAACCCCCAAGGTAACCAGTGGTCAGGAGACTGACCAAACCAAATTAGGTCAAATCTTTTTTTTGTTTGTTTGTTTGGTTGGTTTTTTTTGTTTTGTTTTGTTTTTTGCGGGGCAATGGGGGTTAAGTGACTTGCCCAGGGTCACACAGCTAGTAAGTGTCAAGTGTCCAAGGCCAGATTTGAACTCAGGTACTCCTGAATCCAGTGCCGGTGCTTTATCCACTGCGCCACCTAGCTGCCCCCAGGTCAAATCTTGAAAAACCATCAAGCAAGAAATAAAGAAGAGCTTAAAGGGGCCCTGAAGGGCCCCTCATTTTACAGATGAGGAAACACAAGTCCAGAGAGGTTTAAGTGATTTGTCCCGATTTATAATCAGGTGTCCTGACTCCATGTCCTTTGTGTTCACTATGCCAAATTGTCACAGGTAGAAGTATTGAGAAAAAAATCCTGGCCATTGATATGTGGGCTGTTCACAAGTCATGTTCCTACTTAGAGCACCATCTCTATAGTAAATTAACAACATTGCCCCCTGCACTCCTAGCAAGTCTGTTCTCAGGACTGCGTGCCACATGCTCATCTCAAATCTGGGTTCAATGAGAGCTTCTGACTTGATAAGCTCATCACACTCTGTATCAACAATCTTGAAATGAGAACCTGCTATGTGTAAGAAAAGCATCAAGGAAAAAGAGATTAAACTACAGCAGGTGTGACTGTCACAATGACAGGTGCTTTAAAAGGCTGCCCATTGAGCAGAGATACTCTTTGAGATTTCATGAATTTGTCTCAAGTTAGGGTATCGGCCTCAGGGACCCAATGTGTAGAAAATGCTATAGTGAGAATAAATGTTAGTGGCAAAAAAGCAAGATGCTCTCCATATCTGGGGCTTGATTCTATTCTGGTTGTGCAGGGGGCAGGGGCCTGAAACAGTAAAGACTGAAGAAATTGGAAGTTTGGAGGCATCCTCAATATAGAAGTTGCCCAGAAAGCTAGGGTAGCCCCTAGAACAGTTTAGGCTTAGTGTTCATTCTATGCCCATGCTCCCACCCTAAAAGAAAGACAGCAGCTCAGCTATTTCACAGAAGTATAGATTTAGAACTGAAATAATAATAATAAGCAACTACTATGTGCCAGGCACTGTGCTAAGTGCTTTACAAATATCTTATTTGACTATCACAAAAATTCTGAGAAGTAGATTCTATTATTATCTTTATTTTATGCTTGATAAAACTGAAGCAAACAGAGATTAAGTGATTCACCCAAGGTCACACAGCTAGAAAGTACCTGAGGTTTGATTTGAGCTCCCATTTTCCTGATATCCTAGCTGGGGCAGCTAGGTGGCACAGTGTGGATAGAGTGCTGTTCCTGAAATCCAGAAGACTTATCTCCCTGAGTTCAAGTCCACCTTCAGATGAGTACTAGCTGTGTGACCTTGGTCAAATCACTTAACCTTGTTTGCCTCAATTTCCTAATCTGTAAAATGAGCTGCCAAAGGAAATGGCAAACTACTACAGTATCTTTGCTAAGAAAACCCCAAATGGGGTCACAAAGAGTTAGACAAGATTGAAACAACTTAATAACAATTTCCTGACACCAGGCCCAGTGCTCAATCTGCTGCACCACCTTACCAGAAGGGACTTCAAAGGTCATCTTGTCCAACCCTCTCATTTTACAGATGAGGAAACTAAATCTAAAACAAGTTAAGTGAATCTCCCAAACTGAGCCACATACCTCAATAGGACTATCTGAGGATTGAGGAAAAGCCAGGGCTGGCTTTAAAGGTAAGCAGATTATGGTTTTATTTGAGTACAGAAAGCCTTCATCTCCCTTGAAGATAATTTCTTTAATATTCCACAATTAGAGATAAGACTTAAAATGTAGTATTGAATCCCTGAGAGAAGAACTGGGGAGATTGAAACACACTCACACTAAGATGTTAACCTTAGGCATCCTGTGAATAAGAATAGACAGAGAAAACCAGAGGACACTGACCCTGAAGACAGGATGTCCCTGGGAAGTAGAGGAAAAGACACATTTAGATAAAGTCATAAATAGGTCAAAGATACAAACTACTGCATTCAGCTCGATCTTCCTGCTCCCACCACATTCAATTTTATGAAAAATAAAATATGAAAAAATCAAAGTTTGTCTCTTTTCTTTTGGGTTTGCTGACTGGTTTACTTTAGGTACTACCAAAGTCTGGGGATTGATGGGAGTGAAGGAGTAGGGAGCCATGATGGAGGAAGGAATCTGATCTTGTATATTGTAGGGCAGGAGTCATGTAGCAGGGAACTACCATTTGGTGGGATGGAGGAATCCACTGGGAAAGGAAATTTACTAACATTTCCCTGGAAGGAGCTACCAAACTCAATTTTATTCCCCTTCCCAACCAGCAATTTTCCTGATCTTGAACAATGGATAATAAAGCATTGTGATGAACTGAATCTCACTGGATAAAATAGATACAATTTTTAATATTTAATAAAGACTAATGAACACATGAACTTTCAGGAAAATTCCTAATACAAACATGCAAATATATCCAAAATAACTTTGAAATTGAGAAGATAAGCATTCATTCAAATAAAATGGAATTCTATTATAAGCTAATACTTTTCCTAGGGACACAGTGGACTTGTTTGATATGAGGTGAGGTCACAATTGCCAAACACAAGAGAGAGAGAGAGAGAGAGCGCGAGCTAGCGAGAAGGTGGGGAAGAAAAAAGTCTATACGCACACATGACAGTAGCCTAAAGGAAAGTGAAAGATGTGGCCTGCTCTGGCCAAAGGTCTTGTCAAAAGACCACAAAATGGCTATTGGTCTGGCAGAGAGCCAAGAAAGGAAACAACGGTGGAAGGACTGCTTCACTATCAGAAATTAAAGTGTCTGTGTCCATCTTTCCCACTATTTTCAGTAGAATCAGGTCAAATAGAAGCAAACCCAAATCTGTAGCCTGAGGCTTCTGTCCCCCTGAGGGCTGAAGGCAAACTCAGACTCTGCATTCTAAGCTCTCAGATCACCTGGCCAATTTAAGGATATTTTCCCTTTTTAAAGAAACAATAATGGAGACTTACAACAGAAGAATATGGAGGTAGAGGATGTTTGCCTGAGAGGAGACTACAAGGACCCTATCCCTGAATGCCAACCTCCTGTATAGAGAAGGAATTTTGAAGTCCCAGAATTTAACCTTCTAGCAGGAACAGGAACATTTCCTTGACAGGACCAGCTTTGGGAGTTTCCTCATGGGTAAGGGCCCAGTTTGAGACTTCCTGAGTTTGGGAACTAAACCTTATAGAGCAGGGGATCTTAACTCGGGGGTCCAAAGATCCTGAGGGAGTCTGTAGATAATTTTCAGAGGGTCTGTGAAAATTGGATAGGGAAAAAAGATTACATCTTAATTTTTGTTACCCTCTGACAGGAATTTAGCATGTTCTCCATTGATTTAAAAGCACAATTAGGAAAAGGAGTCTTCCTTTTCCTAAGGAAGTGAAATAGGCTTCACTAAAGTACCAAAGGGATCCACGACCCTAAAAAGTTAAGAATTCCCCATTCCAATGTGAAGATTTCCTGATGCAACGTGTTCCTCCATAAAGAAAGAGAACAGGCTTTGTGGTTTCTACACAGCATCCTACATGAAGAGCAAAGCCAGTGGGTTGGACAGTGCTCATCAGTGTTTCTGATGAGAAGGTCTGACTATTCAACAAACTTCAGGGTAAATTGACTTTTAGAGTAAATCTAAACCTCAGGATGATACTAAAAGTCATGGGGAGACTGTGGAGGACTCTGTGGAAAAGAGAGACTCACCAGGATGAAGGGTTGCCCCACTAATAATATTTAGTTCAATTCCCTTCTGAAAAAAGTAGAAGCACTATCTGAGGGCTTTATGTTTCTTTATCTGAGTGACTCCTTAGTATCTTATGTATTCTCCATGGAGTAAAATAAAATCTGTCCAATATCTGTATTGTACAGGGAGGGATCTATGTAAGAGCATGGGATGTTATGACCCATATTTGGGGGGGTTGTTTTTGTTTTGGGGGTTTTGGGGGCTTTTTTTTTAGTTATGACCGATATTTGAGGAAAATAAGACATCAAGTATATAGAAGCTTTAATTTGAATATTTTTTTCTTGAATTAACTCTAGCTTAGGGGAAAGCACCAAGAAAGAAATTGATCATTTTATGGGGAATTGGATTCTAACATCTGACTTGGTCAATGTGAGCCCAAAGTCCTACAGAGTTCCTACACCATGGGTCACATGCACAAGTTTTAGAAATTTTCTTACTCCCCCACCCGTGTTACTATTGTCATTTCACAATAGACATGTCCATAATGCATGGTAGAAATGCAGTATTGTGTAATGGAAAGAACACTGCACTGGCAGCCCAATTCTACTACTCCCTAGCCTAGAGTCCTCCATTTGTCCTCCACAGACCTCAGAATACTCTTCTGTCAAATCCGAACAATGCTTATGCTAAAAAGTCATACTCTAGTGTGACATCATGGTATAGAGGTGACTCTGAGTTACTGAAGGTTCTGTTGGTGAAGTGAAAGTATTCCCCACCCTCAACCACTACACCAGCTTCCTGGGACAAAATCCTATTCACCCCATGCTAGTCACAGTTCTAGGGGTAGCTAGGTGCCCCCAGTGGATAGAGTGCTGGACCAGAAATCAAGAAGGTATTCGTCTTCCAGAGTTCAAATCTGGTCTCAGACACTTGCTAGCTGTGTGACCCTGAGCAAGTCTCTTCCCCCTGTTTGCCTCAGTTTCCTCATCTGTAAAATGACTGGAGAAGGAAATGGCAAACCATTCTAGTATCTTTGCCAAGAAAACCTCAAATGGGATCATGTAGAGTCACATATGACTGAACAACAACAGTCACAGCTCTGAGTAGAGCACCAGAGCACTATCTGAGGAATAGTCTATAATGCCTAAGAATTTGCCACCAGAAAGGCAGCCACTGAGGGAGTGGTTGTTTGGGGTTTTTTAATTATCATTATTACAACCTAACTCACAGGGTTGTTCTGAGAGTGAGATAATTTAGCTGAAATGGCTTTAAGACCGTAAAGAGTCATTGTTCTTTACATTGCATAGTACATTATATAGATGGGTTCTACCATTCTAACAGGGATTTAAGGTAAAGCCAGGAAACAGGGAAACACAGGCTCAGGAAGTTTAGAATAGGAATGTTACCTACAAAAAAAACCTAAAACCCAGAGAGGCAGCTGTAGTAGAGTGGAAAAAGCTAGACTTGAAACCAGAATACCTGGTGAGAGTCCTGAATTTCAATGGTCAATAAACACTTAAGTGCCTACTATGTGCCAGGCACTGTGTGCACTAAGTACAGATAAGTGAGTCTGCCACTTACTACTTGTCTGACTTGGTAAAGTCCCTCCACTAAATTAAGGGTCAGGCTAGATGGTTTCAAGATGTCTTTCCTCACTAATATTATACAGTTCTATGAATTATGCCTCTGAACTCTTGGGGACTCATCCCTCAGAAATCCAGAGGAGGAGAAACAGAAATCAGACCAGAGAATGGGCCCACTAGGCTTTGCACCCAGTTGTCTTTCCCCACCCCTCTTACAAATCTGCTCTAATGTTGGCATTTATCCCCACCCTCCAGAGGAATGAAAAAATACTTTCCAACATCGACCCCAAGCACTCCATATACCTCCAATGAGTCATTGCCCATGAGCTTATTAATTGGTCCTAACTAGATAGATGTTCAGAATGGTTTTGTTATCAAGGTTGCTAAAGAAGTCTTGATGAAATTGATTGAAGAAGCTAAAACTGCAAAATCTACAAAAGAATATATCTCAAGCACTGCAAACCTCAATGATACTAACATATATACTTTATGCTTGTGAAGAGAAGTTAAGAGTTCAATAGAGTAGTTCCAAGTCTTGAAGTTCAGAAGACATTTTCAAATCCCACCCAGTCTGACAATTATTTTAAACTCCAGGGGCCTCAGGCAGCTCTCTAGCCTTATCTCCCAAGTAAAATGAGGGAATTCACCAAACTGAATAAATTGGATCCTTTGCTATGTTAATGAAGAACAAGCATATATGATTCAAATAAATTCTTTCGGGTTCTGATAGCATTACTAGATGAGTTCTAGCCAATTTATCAGTACTATTTCAGGGATACACAAAATAAACCAAAGAGAGCACTCATTCAATATTGCACAAATAGGAATCTGTTGGGGATACTGGTATAGCACAGAAGACTGGTGATAGTATTTTCTGCTCTCTCCTTTCTGGAAGGACAAAGCTGAATCTCATCTAGGCCTCACCCATTCACCTAAGACCTCACCTGTTTCTACCTGACCCTCCTTCCTTTCTCCTCCTTCTTTTGGAGGCTAGAGATCAATTAGCCATAACCTGTGACAACAGCTTTTGGCCTAACAGTAATAATATGGTGGTCCGTGTGGCTGCTTTTCTCTCTTCTCTCTTCTTTAATGAACTTATATCAAACAAAGAGTTAGAACCTCCAGTTAGGGAAATTCCTACATTTGGACGAGTTTGGATCTGTCATAAACTAAAGTTTTGTGTATCTCTAGATAACCCCTGGCTTCTTTATGTTCAAGGTAAAAATCAGGGTAAAGAAAACATTTTGATAAGAAGTGATAATAATTATACAACCATAATAATAATAATCAAAAACATCTATATAGAGCTATAAATTTTGCAAAGCACTTTTAACTGCATCATCTCATTTGTTCCTCACAACAATCCTATGAAGTAGAAATTCTTATTTTCCCCATTTAACAGATGAAGTTGAGGAAACTGAGGATGGCTTACCTCAAGCTTTGAGGAGGTGAGTACAACCAGTGGCTTCTGTTTAAATACTCTGTTTTAAGGATGCTTGCAGGGTCCAGTAGTCCAACTCCATAGCACCTTTCTTGGCCCCGGTTAGGCCCTCCTTCCAGTTTCTCCTTTTCATTTTCTCCCCTAGTTGTTGCCTCTGTGCTCTGACTCTTTCTTTCTTTTTTTTTTAGTAAGGCAATTGGGGTTAAGTGACTTGCCCAGGGTCACACAACTAGTAAGTGTTAAGTGTCTGAGGCCGGATTTGAACTCAGGTACTCCTGACTACAGGGCCGGTGCTCTATCCACTGCACCACCTAGCTGCCCCTGATTCTTTCTAGCTAAGCTGGTTAACTGCTTTGAACCCTCTTCCCACAGATGCTGCTGCTCAGCTCTTATGCTTCTCACCCCTTCCTCTTGGTCTGTCTCACAAAGACTATGAGTGTCCCTTTAAGAAATCCCATGCTTGACTCAAGTTTCCCTGAAGGTTTGGAGATTGAGAAAGTCCCAAATCACTCTCAGGTGCAGAAGGAATGCTTGTCCCTCAGATCTAGAAATCCCAAAATGCTAGTCAGTTCTCAGACCCCTATCATACTAGAAATGGCCTTAGATCAGGAGTCAATGGGTTCTAGTTAACATTCTGCCATTCACACTTTGGGCTAATAACTATACCCCAACACCCTTTGTTTCCTTTCCAAAGTCCCACCCAATCCCACAAGCATTTATTAAAATTCTCCATTTGTACTCCACCTAATTTCTCATTCCAGAAAATGCTGAAATCTAGCCAAAGTGATAAAGTTGCGGCTCATCTTCAGACATACTGTTAGAATGCAATTAGTCAGTCAACAAACATTTATTAAGCACCCACTAAGTGCTAGGCACTATGCTGAGTACTGGGAATACAAAAAGAGGCTAAAGACACTCTCTACTCTCAAGGAGCTCACAATCGAATAATATCCAGTTGTTGTTTTGTTGTTTTCTTTTTCTAGGTATACTTGGGGGGGGGCATGATTTGCAGGTTAAGAAACTTATGGGGCCACTATAGCCATTTGAACTGCCTTTCTGGTTCTCCCCCACACTCTAATTTTCTACCACTTCACTCATTTTCTGCCTTTTTATCCCTGATGTTTAGAACAGTTCTTGGAACATAGTAAGCACTTTGTTCACTGACTGGATGTAAGCTTTCGGGATTTTGAATGAATGAATGGTAAAGCATTAAGAAGTGTTATTATGTACTAGGCATTGTGCTAAGCACTGGGGAATATAGATCCATCCATCCATCCATCCATCCATCCATCCATCCATCCATCCATCCATCCATCCATCCATCCATCCACTTGACTACTTATCTATCTCTCTATTTACACACACAGCCAAGTAACTCACTCCCTAACCTCAAGGGTCTTATAGCCTAATGGGGGAAGATCACAGCTAAAGAGGAATCTATAAAGGGGTGGGGAGTGAAGGGAGAAAGTACAATGCTGGCAATATGGTTTAGAAATGGCCAGGAAGTTATATAGACGGTTGGTTCTAGGCAAGATGTGGTGAAACCAGGCAGTTACCTAGTGGGAGGAAGAATGGGTAAGGATGGAAGCAACAAGGTCTACACATAACCTGGAAGTGATGTGGAAGACTGGTTCTAGATATAGCCTGGAATCTACAATAATATTGGGGTTTTTAAAGTACTCTTTGCAACACACTTTTAAAAGGTTTTGGGGGGCAGCTAGGTGGCACAGTGGATAAAGCATCGGCCCTGGATTCAGGAAGACCTGAATTCAAATCTGGCCTCAGACCCTTGACACATACTAGCTGTGTGACCCTGGGCAAGTCACTTAACCCCAATTGCCTCACCAAAAAAAAAAAAGTTTGGGGATTAGGTTTTTTGCAGGGTAGTTTATAAAAATGCTCATAGAACAATGATAAACTCATTGATTTTAGGTCAAATCCAAGCTTTTTTTGTTCAAGAGAGGCTCCATGAGATTAGACTGTTTGACCACTTACAAGCAGACAGACTTTAAATAAGCTGCTTCACTTTAGGGAGACATCTTTTCTTTATTTGGGCAACTAAATGACGAAGCAGATAGAGGGCCAGGCCTGGAGTCAGGAGGACTCATCTTACTGAGTTCAAATCTGGCCTCAGATACTTACTAGCTGTGTGACTTTGAAAAAGTCATTTCACCCTGTTTGCCTCAGTTTCCTCATCTGTAAAATGAGCTGCAGAAGGAAATGGCAAACCACTCCAGTATCTTTGCCAAGAAAACCCACAAATGTGGTCATGAAGAGTCAGACATGACTGAACAACAACAAATTTCTTTATCTGTAAAATGGATGTACTAGATGCTCTTTAAGACCCCTTCTAAAATTCCATTACTTTGTGGGGGGGGGTTGGGGGAGAGTCAGGAGAATAGAGTTCTAGAAAGGGCATTGTCACTATGAGAATGTAGAAATCACCTTTCTTGTTACCTAGAGGAAGCTAGGTGGTGAAATGACTAGAACACTCCACCTGGAGTCAGGAAAATCAGAAAGAACTCAAATCCAGCCTCAGAGACTAAATAGCTGTGTGATTCTATGAAAGTAATTTAACCCCTGGTTGCCTCCATTTCTTCATCTATAAAATGGGCATAATAATAGCACCTTCCTCCCAGGATTGCTGTGATGATCATATTTGCAGAAACTCTTTAGCACAGGGCCTGGCTCATAGTAAGGTACTACATAAATACTTATTCCTTCCTCTTGAGATCCATTCTCCCCATCAGTTTAAAAAAAAAAAAGAGGGCAGCTAGGTGGCGCAGTGGATAGAGCACCGGCCCTGGATTCAGGAGTACCTGAGTTCAAATCTGGCCTCAGATACTTAACACTTACTAGCTGCGTGACCCTGGGTAAGTCACTTAACCCCAATTGCCTCACTTAAAAAAAAAAAAAAGAGGAGGTTGGAATAGATCATCTTTCAGGGTCACTAAGGTCCCTTCCCTCTCTCCTATTCTATTCTTTCAAGCACTTATTATCTAAAGATGATCCTTCTAATTCTTCTGTCCTCCAGCTCTAACTCTATGGTTCTGAGACCTTCAATTAGTTGTACTCGTGCAGAGTAGAGAGGCCTGAAGATTAATAAGGTTTGGGGCAGAAAATCTAAAGGAAATGTGAGGCAATGAATATAAACTGAATTGTCAAGGAATCCTTGAAGAGAAAGATGCCTGTGGACCTAAGGTAGATGGTGGATACCTTTGGAAAACTAGAGAAGAAATGCTTGAGATACAGCCTTACATAGTAGAAAGATCCCTGAGTTTGGAGTCAGATGACCTAAATTCAATCTCAACTCTGGGTAACCTGAGATGAGCTCCTGAATTTCTCTGAGCCCTGGATTTCTAATCTATAGAGTGAGAGGAGATGATGTGACTAGATGATCTTCAAAGCCCCTTATGGATATAAATTCTATGAGCAGCTAGAAGAGATGAGCTAAATGTATGGAGAACCTTTAAAAGAAAATATAGTGCCACTAACCACCCCCAAATTAATTTCTATTGGTCAGTAATTCTGTTTTTAAAGAGTCTATTCAAATATGTTTAATGTGATTTTACATATATAACCTATATCAGATTGCTTGCTGTCTTGGGGAGGGAGGAGGGAAGGAAGGGAGGGAGAAAAACTTGGAACTAGAAATCCTATAAAAACAAATGTTGTGGGGCAGCTAGGTGGCGCAGTGGATAAAGCACCGGCCCTGGATTCAAGAGTACCTGAGTTCAAATCCAGCCTCAGACACTTGACACTTACTAGCTGTGTGACCCTGGGCAAGTCACTTAACCCCCATTGCCCTGCAAAAAAAATAATAAAATAAAAAAGAATAAAAACAAATGTTGAAAACTATCTCTACATGTAACTAGAAAATAATAAAATAATTTTATGATAAAAAAATTAAATAAAATGTTTTTTAAAAAAGAGTCTATCCTTGGACTGAAGTTAGGGTTTTTATATAAAAAGTGAAATTTGCAGGTATCTGTGTGACCTGATTTGTCCCAAAATGTCCCCTGCAACCTGCCTCTTCCAAATTCTGAAATTTGTACCACTGCCATTCCTTTGGGTTGTCCTTGAGGCCCAACTTTTCTTGAGAAGATACCTCCAGCATCCTTGAAGCCTTGGGACACAAATAACTCTTATAGTAACCTCCACAGTAAAGAAGCAACATAAGAGGTGGGAGTATCAAGAAAATCTTGGAATCAAGACAACAGGGCAAAAGTAGGATGTGGTGATAGTAAACAGTTTGGAGATCTACTAAATAACCTTTCAAGATCTCTTGGAGATGCCTTAGGTTAAGGCATCACTAAAAGTGAGGTTAACAAATTAACAAGTGAAAGGAATAAGATACAAAACTGAGGCTGGCTTTACACATAGGTGGTTCACTCTCCTATCTAGCATGATTTCAAGGGCTATAGGAAGACTGCCCTCTATCCAAATTAATACTACCTGCTTGCTGAAGTCTGGAATTCCACTAATAAGGGGAGAACGTTTTTCATTCCACAGATATAGATTAAAAACCCCTTGGAAGGGGCAGCTAGGTGGTGCAGTGGATAGAGCACCGGCCCTGGAGTCAGGAGTACCTGAGTTCAAATCCAGACTCAGACACTTAACACTTACTAGCTGTGTGACCCTGGGCAAGTCACTTAACCCCAATTGCCTCACTAAAAAAACAAAAAACAAACCAAAAAAACACCCTTGGAAAAGGCTCAAAGTTGGGTAAGGTTGATACTAAGGTGTAAATAACTAATTAATTCTCCTTTTCTGAGAGCATTTTGCTTGTTTTGTAGTGGGGAGACAGCAGAGGGCATTGAGCACCTTGATAGATGGAGGGAGAGTGACAGCTGGGAACCCCAAAAAGAGCTCTTAGGGGACCAAAGAGAATGTTTGCCTACTATGCAGTTATGCTTAGAACCAACCTTTCCTAGAATACTTCCATTTGGATGAGGAGAGAGAACATAAAAGGCCAAAGGCATGGGTCATTTCCTGGCTTGGGAAGGATATCTACAGTGGTCCTGGAAATCCAGGGTCAGTGTGAGGACCTGTGTCTGTTACACACTGGAAAGTACCCAAGGTTCTTCTTCTTCTTTTTTTTTTTTTTAGTGAGACAACTGGGGGTAAGTGACTTGCCCAGGGTCATACAGCTAGTAAGTGTTAAGTGTCTGAGGCCAGATTTGAACTCAGGTACTCCTGAATCCAGGGCCGGTGCTCTATCCACTGCGCCACCTAGCTGCCCCAGTACCCAAGGTTCTTGCCAACTGTATAATCTCATATCATCAATTTTTTTTTTTTTAGGGCAATGGGGTTTAAGTGACTTGCCCAGGGTCACATAGCTAGTAAAAAAGTGTCTGAGGCTGGGTTTGAACTCAGGTCCTCCTGAATCCAAGGCTAGTGCCTTATCCACTGCGCCACCTAGCTGCCCCCATATCATCAAATTTTAGAAGCCACAGGGATCTTAGAGTTTATCTAGCATCATTCTCTAATTTTACAGGTAATGAAGAGGAAAGTCAATCTTGGAACTTAAGTTCTCTAATTTCAAATCCAGTGGACTTTCCAAAAGAACATAGAGCCAACCTCTCCCGGTAACTGTACTGTGATGTTTAAAATCTTAATTGTGGTCACCAAAAGTTAAAAGGCTTCAGTACCAGTCTTTGGGCATTAAACATTTATTAGAGCATACAGATATTTACAAAGAGTTCAGAAGGTTATGAAAAAGAAGTCCTACCTAGCCTAGAGTTCCAGCCTGGTTGGGTTCTTCCTGAAGTCCTCCTCCACGAGCCTGCTTTAATCAGGAACACCCTTTTTCAAGCTGTTTTAATCAGCAATCCTCACCAAGCTGTTTGTGGAAGCTTTTTTATACATCTGGAACAGAGGTGGTCCTTACACCCTGCTTCAAGGTGATGGGTTGGCGTCATCCAAATCCATTGTCTTTGAAGGTGTTCTCAAGTTGAGTTATACCTTCTTAAGGGATAGCCAGGTGTGATCACAATCCAATTAACTTGATACAATCCAATTAACTTGAAGTAGGCTTAATCAGCAGTCAATCACTCTCACTTGATTCAATCAGTCTTGATTAATCTCCAGGTGGGTCTTTGAGTATCTGCTAAATCCCATTATTTCATCACAGTACTGATACAGATACATAGATATATGCATGTGATGCATATATATGTATATATGTGTGTGGCTATAGGTCAGTGAACTGTCACTAAATTTAGCCTGGGCTGGCTCTCTAGAGCCCAATTTCATTTCCCCCTTCCTTCTACTGATTCCTTTATTTATTTTTGTTAGTAATGTCTTCATTGTTGCCACTATCCCCCCTCTGTCCTTACTTTAGGTCTTTCACTTCCACATGGCCAGAAGGAACCATAAGTTTTCATTTTCTCCCCTACCCTTCCAATCCAGAAATAAGCATACAACACATGACCAGAGGTAGCTAGGTGGTCCAGTGGATAGTATGCTGACTTTGGGGTTAGGAAGACCTGGGTTCAAATCTGGTCTCCGACACTTAATAGCTATGTGACACTTAACCTCTGTCTGCCTCAGTTTCCTCATCTATAAAATCAAGATAATGATGGCACCTACCTCCCAGGGTTGTTGTGAGCATCAAATGAGATGATATTTACAAACATATAAGTGCTAGTTATTATTATTTCTTTGAGTCTTTTATAGGCTTTTATGGCAAGTCTATAGATGGGTTTAAATGGGGGAAAGGAAATATGTATATAAGGTTACAGGAGTTTTAAGAACTAATCCTTGGGGGCAGCTAGGTGGCACAGTGGATAAAGCACCAGTCCTGGATTCAGAAGAACCTGAGTTCAAATCCGGTCTCAGACACTTGACACTTACTAGCTGTGTGACCCTGGGCAAGTCACTTAACCCTCATTGCCCCGCCAAAAAACAAACAAAAAAAAACTAAAACAAAAGAAAACAAACAAAACCTAATCTTATTCTTTCACTAAAACAGAGGAACCAGATTTACATCTTTTCTAACTTTCCTCATTCATTGAAGGCCATGACAGATGTCATGACTTTCAGTGAATTGGACTTAATTGAGGAAAACTGTGCAAAATCACCAGCCTCACTTTCTCTGCTGGAGCCATCTGGGTCCAGTGGGCAGAATATGTTATCAGGAAAACTAGAGATAGCTCCATATGTTTAAGACAATTGGGGTTAAGTGCCTTGCCCAGAGTCACACAGCAACTAAGTGTCTGAAGTCAGATTTTAATTCAGGTATTCCCAACCTCAAGGCCAGTGCTCTATCCACTGTGCAACCCAAATATGATCTCAGATACTTGACATGTACTAGATGTGTGACCCTGGGCAAGTCATTTAACCTTGGGCCATCTCCAGTCATCGTGATGTATGTCTTGCCACTGTACCCAGATGGCTCTAGAGAGAGTAAGGCTGGTGACTGCACATCTCTGCCTCACTTAAAGTCAATTCAGTGCAAGTCATGACATCACCTTCCAAGGTCATGGTCCTCTTTAAGAATTAATAAAAGGGGCAGCTAGGTGGTGCAGTGGATGAAGCACTGGCCTTGGATTCAGGAGGACCTGAGTTCAAATCCAGCCTCAGACACTTGATACATGCTAGCTGTGTGACCCTGGGCAAGTCACTTAACCCTCATTGCCCCGCAAAAACAAAACAAAACAAAACAAAGAATTAATAAAAACTTGTCTCACTGGAACTGAAGTCAGGAAGACCTGAGTTCAAATCTAACCTCTGATACTAACTCTGGGTAAGTCACCTCCATCTCTAAAATGAGGATCATAACAGCACCTACCTCCCAGTTTTGTTGTGAGGATCAAATGAGATAATAATTGTAAATAGCTTAGCACAGTGCCTGGCACAATATAGGCATTATTAAATACTTATTCTCTTTCCTTTATTCCCTTATTGAGTGAAAGATTGACTGATATTGACTATGTAGATTGTATAGAGGACACATTAAGGGAATGGATTGGATGAAATGACCTCTGAGGTCTCTTCCAATTCCAATTATGTGACTTTCTAATTCTGTAAATCTAAATTGACTCAAACTTTGTCATGCTCCTATGGTCCATTGAACCCAGAACATGAAGCAAAATGAACTATGTACAAAATGAATGAACCATTTGAATTTGTTGAAGCCTAAAGCCAACTATATAGCATTTCGTTGTCTCTGCTGCTGCTGCTGCTATTTTTACTGAACTCTTTTGTGTGTTTTTTAAATAGATCAAATACCTACTGAACCAATTTGAATCCAAACCAAATTTAATGAAAAGGGGAACGAAAAAATATTTTTCAAATCAGATTTGACTAGAACTGATCATTTGATTTAGTTCAAATCTCTAATTTAAACTTCACAACTCATTCCAGTTTCTACATTTAACAAGGCAATAAGAGCTATAAGTAGACTTTGTTGTTCAGTTGTTTCTGTCGCATCTGACTCTCTGTGACCTTATTTAGGGTTTTCTTGGCAAAGATAGTAGAATGGTTTGCCATTTCTTTCTCTGACTCATTTTATAGATGAAGAAACTAAGTCAAACAAGGTTGAGTAGCTTGCCCAGGGTCACACAGCTGGTAAGTGTCTGAAGCCAGATTTGAACTCAGGAAGATGAGTCTTCCTGACTCGAGACCCAGCACTCTATCTGCTTGCCACAGTCTATACCCCCAAATCTTTAAGATACCTCCAAAATTTGTTGTTTTGTGTCATTGTTCCTCAGATGAAATAACAGAGAAATGATAGAGTGTGATGTGCCCCCTGAAAACCATCCTATCTAATTAATCAATTCAGATGAATTAATGTGCACAAACTGGGAGTATTCAGGTTTGTAACATGAGATCAAATTTTAATCTGTATAAGACATAACATCTTTTTTTGTTTTGTCATTCAAAATGTCTAGTAAATCCATGTGTGCTTTAGCTCATGAGAATGTCCTTTCTTTTGAAATAGCATATTCTAATGTTGCGGAGCAATGCCATCTGGTGTACCAGCCAGGAGGAAGTCTTTTCCTGGTAACAGAGCATCATTGAGCTGAGTTATCATGGAATATCGGTGGGATAGATTTAGTCTTGGGTCCATACATTTTTTATATAATAAACATTTTTATTTAAAGTTTTGAGTTCCAAAATCTATCCCTTCTTCCCTCCCTTCCCTCCCCCCCCCAAGCAGAAGCAATCAGAAATAGATTATATATGTGCTATTATGTAAAACATTTCCATATTAATCATTTTGTATAAGAAGACGAATAAAAGAAAGTGAAAAATAGCATGCTTCAGTCTGTGTTCAACAATATCAATTCTTTCTTTGGAGGAGGACAGTATGCTTCATGAATCCTTTGTGATTGTCTAGGGTCATTATATTTCTGAAAATAATTAAGTCATTCACAATTCTTCATTGAACAATATTGGTGTCACTGTGCACAATGTTCTCCTGCTTCTGCTCACTTTACTATGTATTAGTTCATATAAGTCATTCTGAGCCTTTCTGAAATCATCCTGCTTGTCATTTCTTAGAGAACAATAATATTCCATTACAATCATGTAACACAGCTTGTTTAGCCATTCCCCAATTGATGGTCATCCCTTTGATTTCCAATTCTTAGCCACCACAAAAAGAGCTACTATAAGTATTTTTGTACAAATAGGTCTTTTTCTCTTTTTGGGGATGTCTTTGGGATGTAAACCTAGTAGTTGTATTGCTGGATCAAGGGTATGGACAATTTTATAGCCCTTTGGGCATAATTCCAAATTACTCTCCAGAATGGTTGGATCAATTCACAACTTCACCAATAGTGGATTAGCATCCCAGTTTTCCCATATGCCCACCAACATCCAATATTTTCCTTTTTTGTCATATTAGCCACTCTGATAGGTATGAGGTGGCATCTCAGAGTAATTTTAATTTGCATTTCTCTAACAATAGTGATTTAAAGCATTTTTATATGACTATAGGTAGCTTTGATTTCTTTCCCTGAAAACTGCCTCTTCATAACCTTTGACCATTTATTGACTGGGAAATGACTTGTATTTTTATAAATTTGACTCAGTTCTCTATATATTATAAAATGAGACCTTTATCAGAGATACTTGTTGCAAAAATTCTTTTCCAGTTTTCTACTTTCCTTATAATTTTGGTTGCATTGATTTTGATTGTGCAAAGCTTTTTAATTTTACATAATCATATTATCTACTTTACATTTTATAATGCTCTATTTATCTTTGGTCCTAAATTCTTCTTCTATTCATAAATATGACAGATAAACTGTTCCATGCTCTCTTAATTTGCTTATGGTTATCACCCTTTATGCACAAATCATGTTGAAGCCATACTTTTAAAATCTCCTTCTTTGAAATCATAACATGAATCACATTTTTTCGTGCCTCTGTTGTAACACTGATCAATTTTTCTCTTTGACCTTTGACTAAAAAGAACACACTATTAGGTTCTCACTACTACCCAGTAAGTTAATGTATAATATCCATAGGTATGTAAAGAGGAAGTTATGTCCTGTGGACAGCATTATTTAGAATCATAGATCCTTAGAAATACGTAGGACCTTAGCAGTCAACTGGCCAATTCTCCTTAGTATATAGGTGAAAAAAAAAAATTGAGGCCCAGAAAGGAGAAAAGATTTACCTATTATCAAAGGAGTAATATTTTTACCATCCTACATTTAACAGATTGAGCTTTCATGTAAGATTCAAAATGTTGGGAGAAAAAAAAAGGGACTTCCTAATACAACCTAGAGTAAATTGCAGCATTATATAACTTCTAGTCAGTTAGGATCAGGGCATGGTTATATTACTAAAATAAATGTAGCAATATATATTCAAGGCCCCAGAATTCCACTGACTCACTCTAAAGTCTTGAGGCACTCTGTCCTTGTTTCTGTTTCCAAATGCATTAAAAAAAAAAATTGATAAAGTAATCTGGAATCCTTCCTGGAAGATTTTTCAAATATCAGCTAGTATGGTGTGAATCTTTATTGTATGGAAATTACCAACAGCATTAATTATCTCAATATTTAAAGAAGGCCACTATAGACTTCCTTGTAAGAGAAATAGATAAGTTCACATTTCTAAAGTGAGTGAAGATTAATACAGTGACTTCCTCCCAAACTTGTAAAGTAGATAATTTATTATCCTCTCTTTACAGATGAGGAAACAGAATTTCAGATAAGTGAAGTTGACTTGCCCAGGACAAATAACTTAGGTCGATGGGAGTCATGGAAACTGGCCTGAATGTTGTAGTCCCCACTATCTTTCTTTCTTTTTTTTTTTTTTAAAAATCAGTAGGAAACATCTCGTTGACAGCTCAGAGCTTAAATTTTTTTTTTAAAAGACTGCTGTCCTGAGGGGCAGGGGGAAGCACCTTCCTCCAAGGGGGTTAGGCAGGGCAGGGGAACTCAGGACCACCTCTGTCTTCTTAAAGGATCCCCTGCAAATAGCTCCAGTTCTACTGAAGTGGTCAATGTTTCCAGCCTAGATGAGCAATTGAACACAACTGGAGTATTTTATAATTGCCAATAAGTGACCAGAATTGGAAGCTGGAACTAGGCTCTCAAAACTCTGCTTATTGTTATCACTTCCTCAATTATCTTCCCTGGCACGTGAATTTGCTCTGCTGTGCAGTGTGTATTAAACAGAAACAGCACTGACCTGTGAGTCAAGAGCCTTGGATTCTGATTCTATCTGTCGGTTATTAGCTATATAACTTTGGACAGGCCAAAGAACCTCTCTGGGCTACACTGTCTTCATATGCAAAATAAGAGAGTTGTGCTAGATGATTGCTAAGATTTCTTTTAGTTCTAACATTTTATGACTTTACATGCTAAGTGAGTCAAGGGTTCAAGCTTCCTGGTCACATTAGTCACATAAGTGAGGTAAACTACAAGTAAATATGTAATCATGTACACACACACACACACACACACACACATACACACACACCTCTTGTCTTCTCCCTTTCTGTCAGAAAGGATAAAAGAGTAATATAGGTAAGGAAAAAAAATGTTCCAATCAATGGGAATGAGAAAAAGCCCACAGTTCTACAGGGGAATGGTATAATCTCTGGGCTTACATTTACTAGATCCAATCTTGGGAGTGGCTCCAAGAATCATAAATGTTTGGGCTATTTTTGCGTATACCCAGTGTTCCCTCTCAGCAATTTCCAAATGTAATTTATATCCTGATCTCCATAGATATGGGTAAAGAGGTGCCCAGGTTCTGTATAGGCATTCAAGGTAACACTGCATATCAGGTACAGGACAGCCTTTATTTTTCTACACACAAAAAATGGAAAAAACCAAACAAACAAAAACCTCATAAAACAATCATTGTAATTAATTTCTCTCACTAAGAAATTCAAACTTCCCCCAGAGCCCAATCTCACAGCATTACTCTGTGGTTTGAACTCCCTTTGGAAGATAAACAAACTTGGGGTTGTTAGAGGACAGCTCCTGAACTTTCTTGTGAATTTCAGTTTCACTTCAGAGACCCATAGATACATTCAAACTTGAAGTTCTGAGTTAGACAATGAGATAGACTTCCCTGAGAAGAAAAGGGGATTTGGGGTTTCTAGGGAGGCAACCTTTTTCCTATCAGACTAATTCTTAGGTGGAAGGGAAGGGAACATCAATGTTGTTTGTTCTCTGAAGTCATGGCTTTAGTCCCTTGTAGATCCTTCAGCTGGTGGAGATGAGGGAGGCACATGAACAAACCTTTTCTCTTCAAGGGGTTGTTATAAGGATTTTCTCTCTACTCTGTATTCCTCAACACTTGAATTAAGGGTTCAGTTCTGCCGCTGGTGTTATCTAGAAACTCCCACTTCTTTCAATGGAAGGCTGGATTTTGAAATTTGGGGCCTAGAAACTCTACTTGGGAAAAGTTGTTGAAAGCACATGACTGCCTCAAGGCAACCGTTAGTGGCTCCTGAGATAGACAGAAGAAGAGCAGCATTCCTTCACGATTCTGATCTGCTCTTAGTTCTGTTGCTCCCTAAAATGAGCAAAGGAGGCCCAACTTGGCAAATGCTCTTTCTCATGAGTTAGTTTATTAGGGTAGCTTTGATCCATAAAGAGCCTGAACCATCTATGTTATCCCCATAAAGACTAAATCACATACTCAATGAAGTATGCATGGAAGTATACATGAAGTAGCCACTAATGGGCCATTTATATCCTCCATAGGGAGATGTAATAAATTTCCCAAACAAAAGCTCACCACCCTATAAGCTCATGGAGTTGATTGGATGACTCCCCTGATTAATTCCCTACAATGGCAAGTTTTTTGTTAGAGTGTCAGTCAGTCCACAAGCATTTATTAAGCGCCTACTATATGCTAGACACTGCTAAGAACTGAGAATGCAAAGAAAGGCAAAAAAACAAACAAACAAAAACCAAAAAAAACCCCTAGTTCTTGGTCTCAAGGAGATCAGGTTTAATAGAGGGAGACAACACACAAACAACTACATATAAACAAGAAAGACATATATAGGATAAATTGGGGATATTCTCTAAGGGAAAACACTAAAATTAAGATGACTAAAATTAAGATGAGCCAAGAAGTAGAGATAAGGAGGGAGAGTGTTCATGACATGGAAGAAAGCCAATGAAAATGCACGGAATCAGGATACTGAAGTGTCAGAATACTGGAAAGATAGAAAGGTGCTAGGTTACGAAAGATTTCAAAAGCCAAACAAAGAATTTTACACTTGATCCTAGAGGCAACACTGGAATTTAATAAATGGGATTGGAGATGGTGGTGGTGGAGGGTGATATGGTCTGACCTAGGCTTTAGAAAGATCATCTTGACAGCTGACTTTTTGTGGTGGCTAAGAATTGGAAATCAAAAGAATGCCCATCAATTGGGGAATGGCTAAGCAAGCTGTGGTATATGATAGTGATGGAATATTATTGTGCAGGATGATTTCCATAAAGGCCTGGAAAGACTTCTATGAATTAATATATAAAAAGGCGAGAGACTGTTGTACACAGAGGCAGCAATATTGTTTGATGAAGAACTTGAATGACAAGTATTCTTTTTTGGGGGGGGGGGGGGCGGTGAGGCAATGAGGTTTAAGTGACTTGCCCAGGGTCACACAGCTAGTGTCAAGTGTCTGAAGCCAGATTTGAACTCAGGTCCTCCTGAATCCAGGGCCAGTGTTTTATCCGCTGTGTCATCTAGCTGCCCCCAACTATTCTTAACAATCCAATGATCCAAGACAATCACAAAGGACTATTGATGAAACATACTATCCATCTCCAGAGAAAAAACTGATATTGATAGAACACAGGCTAGAGCATGCTATTTTTTATTTTCTTTCATTTTTTTCTTTTATTCAAATTTTCTTGTACAAAATTACTAGTATGATATGTTACATAATCATACATGTATAGCCCATATCTGATTGCTTACCACCTCAGGGAGGGGTAAGGTAAGGGAGGAAAGGAGGGATAGAGATTGGAACTCAAAACCATAAATAAAAATATTTATTACTTTTTTTAAAAAAATTTGACAGCTGAGTGGAAGGTGGACTGGAATGAGAGAATTGAGGCAGGGAAACCAAAAAGTAGGCTATTGCAATAGTACAGGCAAAAGGCAATGAGGGCCTGCACCAGGCTATTGGGAATGTTGACAAGAGGTGGGGACATAC
Organism: Dromiciops gliroides; assembly: GCF_019393635.1. NCBI lineage: Eukaryota > Metazoa > Chordata > Mammalia > Microbiotheria > Microbiotheriidae > Dromiciops > Dromiciops gliroides. Next base: position 559,046,006 of record NC_057862.1, on the reverse strand, counting down.
ATAAGATGTTACAAGGGAAGAAAATAGTAATCCTGACAATAATAGGAAAGTTAGAAAAAGGGGAATGTTTAGGAGGAAAAATAGTGAGTTCATTTTTTGATATGTTGATTTTAAAATATCTATTTAACATTCAGGTCAAGATATCCAATTAGCAATTAGAGATACAGGACTGGAGATAAGGAGAGAGGGTACGGCTGGCCAAGTAGATCTGAGAATCATCAGCATAGGGATGATTAATTGAATCCACAGGAGCTAATGAGATCACCACACCAAGGGGGATAAAGGGAAAAAAAGAGAAAAGGGCCCAGGACTGAGCCTTGGGGGACATTATGATTACTAGGTGTGACCAGGATGAAGACTCACTAGACTTCAAAGGAGTGATCAGACAAGGAGAACCAGGTAAAAGCAGTATCATGAAAATCCTAGAGAGAAGAGAACATAAAGGAGAAGAAGGTGATTGACAGTGTCAAAGGCTGCAGAAAAGATGAGGATTGAGAAAAGGATTGCCATTGGTTATGGCAATCTGGAGTAGAGAGTTATCAGTTAAAACCCACTACTGACAATCTCCTTTTTTACACTGGATCTCTTCAACTCCTGACAGAATTAAGCAGATAAAATTGTATCAAAGAATGAATGTATTTACTTCAAATAGAATTCAAAATAAGTAACAAGGAATTAAAATAAGTCTATAACCCACTTGTATCTCCAATTATAGAAAGTTATGAATATGCTTATCTATCTGTATATTATTTTATCACCACATTGCTGCAAGCTAGAAAGTAGAAAAATATGTTAATGACTTGCCCAGCAGACCAAAGCTGAAGCCTTAAATCGTAGCTCTCATGCTAGATTTCAAACTCCATGAGAACAAGGACTTTCTTAACTATCTTATATTTCCCTTCCCTAGCATGATGATTTGCAAAAAAAAAAAAAAAAAAAAAAAAAATTGTCCTGCCTTTTTATTACATTGGTATAGAGAATTTTTAGTGAAGAAACTTCTACCAATGTTAATCAGTAATGATTCTCCAACTTACAGTTTAAGAGAATTTTCTGGGGAACTGAAAGTTTCAGTTATTTGAACAGAGTTATACTGCTGGTACTTGTCAGGGCTTAACCTCAGATCTTCCAAATTTTGAGGCTGGATCTCCAATCACTATTCCACCTGACTGTCATTTTACACAGGTTGAGCATATTTAATAAACATTACATAATAATAAACATTACATATTTATTGTATAGATGAATTGCATGATTGAATAAGAAGAGAGGTTGAGAGTGGCAAATTGAAATGATTTCAACTCAGTTCAACATTTATTGAGCACTTACTATGTACTGGCACTGGGCTAAGTACTGGGGAAAGGAAGGAAGGAAGGAAGGAACATATGCACATCTTCCTAACTTCAAACCCAATGCTCTATCCAATACGCTACTTCCTTTTGTGACACAAACCTGAGAGGGAGAGATTAAATAAATAAATAAATAAATAAATAAATAAATAAATAAATAAATAAATAAATAAAAGAATTAAGATTCAAAATCATTATGACAAGCCTGAATACTGATTGGAAACCAATAATACAAAATTTAATAGAAATAAATATAAAGTGTTACATTTAGGTTCAAAAAATCAATTATACACAGAATGGAAAATATCTGAATTGACTGTGGTTAGCATGAAAAAGAATTTCCTTTCACAAATCACCAGGAGAAATTCAGATTCAACATGAGCCAAGAGTGTGTATAATGTTACTACTAACAAAATTAATTCAACCTGAGGCTGCATTCATAGAAATAAAATGTTAAGAACAAAGGAGGTTTTAGTACCATTATGCTCTTCACTGGAGAGATTATATCTAGACTATTGCATTCCATTCTGAACACTACATTTGAAAAAGGGATTTAACAAACTACAATTTGTTCCAGAGAGGCAATACCCAGAATGATGAAGGAACTAAAAACTATGTAAGATAAGGAATTAGTTGAAGCCGTTATTGATCATTTAGTCTGAAAAAAAGAGGATCTTTAAATATTTGAAGATGTTGGGTTATAGGAGGCAGGTTTTAGTTTAACTAATGGAGAACTTTCAGATAGTTTGAGCTGAGTGACAATTGAAGGGGCTATCTTATTAAGTAGTAAACTCCCTGTCATTCTGACTTTTTAAGGAGAGATTGAATGATCACTTCTCAGGAATGTTATAGCTGAAGGAATTGGACTAACTGACCTTCAGGGCCTCTTCCAACTCTAACATTCTATGATTCTAACTTATCGCATTCCTTTTAAACTATACATTTAATCATGGCGTTTTATGATAACTCATATTATATTTTAAATTGCTACTTACAGGTTATATTTTACATGATTCTATTTTTTATGTTTAGTAGTCATCCTTAAATATAAACAAACATATTTTTAATGAATCTGTTTTCATTGATGCAGACTCCCTCTAGCAGTGCAGATATTATAACAATGATGATTCTGATCATAATAGTAATTGATATTTTCATAGCACTTTAAACTTTGCAAAGTGTTTTATATACTGTATCACATTTGAACCTCACAACAGCTCTGTAGGGTAGGTACAACAAGTGCTTTTATCCCCATATGTAAATGGAGAAACAGAGGCTAAGAAAAGTTAAGTGATTTGTACAAAATCACAATATTAATAAATGTCAGAAGTAGGATATGAACCCAAGTCATCCAGAGATGAAGTTCAATATGTTCTCATTATTCTATACTACCTCTCCAATATAACATAATAAATCACATTTATATAGCACTTTAAGGTTTACAAAGAGTTTCATTGCAACAGCCTGGTGACGGAAACGGTACTGATATTATTTTCACTGAACGGATGACGAGACTGATTTGTTTCTAATTTTTAGTTATTTTCTTCCATGAGGTTTTGTACCTCTTTTATCATTTGGCCAATTCTGAGTTTTAAGGAGTCATTTTCTTCAACGTTTTTGTGCCCTTTTCACCAAAGCATTAATTCTCTTTTCTTAATTTTCTTATATAGCTCTCATTTATTTTCTCAATTTTCCTCTACTGCTCTTATTTTATTTTAAAAATCTTTTGCTCTTTTTCACCTCTTTCTTAAGCTCTTTTAACATTCCTGTTGGTCTTATAATGCAATCCGTACTTTTCTTTGAAGCTTTGCTAGTTATTTTCAGGTTATTGTCATCTTTTAATTTGTATTTTGAGCTTCCCTGTCACAGTAGCTTTTTATGGTCAGATGTTTTTCTTTTTGTTTGCTCATTATTCCAACCTATTTTTTTACTTTGGACTTTATGTTAGAGTTTGTTTATGTTCACCTCTGGGAGATGCCTGGCCTAAACTTCTTTTATGTCTTTCTGCTGCTTTTGCAGCTCAGTCTGGGGACCTATAATTTTTAGTCCATGATCCAGGAAGAGGTCTATTCATTGCCCTACTCATCTGTGCTCTGTTCCTTATACAAGTAGGGCCCCTGCTCCCTTGCCACTGAGACCATTCCTTTCTGCCATGTGTGAGGGTTGGAATGATGTCCCTGCTGGGAGGAATATTGCAAGCTTTGGCCTGAGGGGAAACATGTGACTTTAGTGTTTGGAAGTGTAATGATTGGAATGATGCCACCTACTGGAGACTTACTATAGGAAAGCTCCACCATGAGGAAAATGCCTCAGAGGGCAAGGCCATGTGGCTTTTCCTTGGCGTCAGGAAGTGATGTTTGCTCATGGGTGCTGTCTATCAAGGCTACCAGCCAATCAACTTGAGGAGCCTCCTATTTTCTAGGAGGAGACAGGAAGGAGGAAAGAGGGCCTGTGCAGAAAGCTCTCACTCTTTTGGGTTCCTGACTTGATGGTGGTGGTGGCAGCAGAGGACTTCACAGGAAATTTGAGGAAATATAGGAATGCCAGGCTGTTGGAATTCTGTTCTCAATCTTTTTCTTTCTATGTTTCAATAAACCCTTAAAAACCTAAACTCATTTTATCAGTGATTTTAGTCAGTTTCCCCCAAAACTGGGGGAACAGATTAGAATCCACATTTAGAATCTTAAAGAAGCTGGTCAGCTGGCACCCAGGAACTTGTCTCTGTAGCCACCTGTTAGAATTGTCAGTGAGAGCTACCAGCCAATTAGCTTGGACCTGTGTGTTTGTGGACGGCCCTTTTTCCTATTGGAGAGAAGGCTTCTGGGACAAAGAAGGGGCAAGGCTCACTCTCTTTCGCCAGGACCTCATGTGGAGTGGAGCTGAGACGCTGGCTCCCTTAGATAGATAGATGAAGGAAACTTGGCCTCTTTCTCTCTCCTCACCAAATTCTTATGCTCCTTAATAAATACTTAAAAATCTAAACTCTTGCTAAAGCTTCTAATTTATGGCGACAACTCATTAGATTTTTAGACAGTCTAGCCCCTTACAGACAGCAACTCTACACATGGAACTATGACTTGGAACTGGGTAATGTGTGACAAAGCTGCTAGATGGCACCTATTCCTGCTCCCAGGGATAATACAGGTATCTTTTGGGATCTTTTTCCAGGTATTCGGTTCTCTTATTATTCCTGGATGCTAGACTGCTTCCCACCACTACAGCCTGATGTTGCTCTTGCTGCTATACTATGCTCCTGGTCAGCTACCACCCTGATGTCCACAAACCTTTCTATCTTCCTAAACTGCTCTGGGTTGCAAAAAAAAAAAAAAATTATTTACAGTGACTATTTCTTGGTTTCTTACTCAGAATTCAGTTTGGTGCATTTTCTAGGTCATTATAGAATGGGTTTTGGGCAAAATGAGGCAAAATTGCCAACCTCTGACTCCAACATCTTAACTCTACCTTCAAAATTGAATTTTGTTTTGTTTTGTTTTAGTGAGGCAATTGGGGTTAAGTGACTTGCCCAGGGTAACACAGCTAGTAAGTGTTAAGTGTCTGAGGCCGGATTTGAACTTAGGTACTCCTGACTCCAGGGCCGGTGCTCTATCCACTGTGCCACCTAGCTACCCCCAAAATTGAGTTTTAAAAAGTGAAATGACTTTCCCACAATATAGTACAGACCTTGTAACGTGGCACAGTAGAAAGACTTAGATTCAGAATACTGGCTCGTTTCTTACTCTATCACTTGCTAACTTTATGACTGAGGGAAAGGTTCAATGTTGGAATGAAATAAGGCACTCATAGGTCATTCTAAAAGAAGGGGAGTATGGGAGACTTTCTATGGGAAAAGAATTAAGACTGAAAGGAATTGGTTGTGATTTGGAGTTTCTGTGACCCCATCTTTGGCTGGGATTGGAGGCCTCGGCATGCACCCCTGCATGCTGGCTCATGCCGGATACCCACGCACCTGCATGGGCCTGGCCAAATTATAATGATGGGAAGCCCAGTGAGGACAGGTCAGGGTCTTCAGCATCCATCTTTGTAGAGACGCTTGTTAGTTCTGTCAATCAGGGCTGCCAGCCAATTAGCTTGGGGCTGTGTGTGTGTGGTGGGCCCTGTTTCCTGTGGAAGAGGGGGCTTCTGGGAGAGAGAAGGGAGGAGAGTGCACTTCAGCGTGAGCAAGAAAGAAAAAGAGACATTGCACAGCTGAATCTCTTTGAAACTGCTGTTTCTAGGTGGTGGGTGAGTTTGTGGGTTGTATTTTTTTTCCTTCCTCTATTCCCTTTTTCATTGTCCCTGGTTCTATTAACCTTACTTGTGTTTACATTTGTTCCCATTAATAAACCCTGTTTTGTTTTTTGAAAGAGGCTATTAATCTCCTTTCTTACCCCAATATTATGGCAAGCTCTGCCCAATTAACTCTCCCCTTACTAAATTTTGGCCCTTAAAAGACTTGGCAAATGATTGAATCTGGAGTGTGAGGAGAGTATAAATATAGGTAGGTGGTGAAATGAGAGGAGAAGAGGCAGTCACTGACTTTTTCAAGGAGCTTGGTTATAAAAGGAAGAACTTGAGGGAATGATGGGGTCAAGTAAAGGTTTGTTTTGTTTTTGTTTTTTTGCAGGACAATGGGGGTTAAGTGACTTGCCCAGGGTCACACAGCTAGTAAGTGTCAAGTGTAAGGTTGGTTGTTGTTGTTTTTAAGGTTAAGGGAAAAGGGGGCATGTTTATAGGCAGCAGGGAAGGAATTGGTGAATAGGGAGACATTGAAATTTAAATGCCTACTATGAAGAAGACATCATATAACCTTTTCCAGTTTCACACTGGAACACAATTCTCACTATGGATTACCATTCTCCTTACTCTGAGCCTAACTATGAGTACATTTGATGATTAAAAATATGAGAGACATAGTTTCTGGGTAATTTGATCATTTTATTAATAGGCCAGCAGTTTATTAATAAAAGCCAGTCTATTGGCCATCTCAGTCCAAAGACCCCTAACGCCAGTGGAGTCCCTGTTCATATATGCTTCCAACTGTAGGAGGTCTATCACATAGCAATCAAATCCAATAGGTTAACAACAATCAAATTCAATTTGTTGACATGATTGGAGGTGTGTTGTATCAAAATACAGTCCAGAAATACAGTGACTCAGGTCACTCAATGACATCAGAGAAAGAATGTAAGACCCTCTTACTCAAAATAGTTTCCATCTAGGTATGGTTGTGCAGGCCAAATCTCCTCAGTAAAGTCAGCTCTCTAGACAAAAGGATCTGTAAGACTGGGTCTGGTTTGACACAGATGAATCTTACTTTCAGGGAGAATTTGCCTTGGGGTGGGGGGGGGTGAATAAAGACTAAGAAAGAAGGGGACAACACAGGGTCCCCCAAGATATTGGTTATTAATAATTATTTCTCACACCTACTTCCTTTTCTGTGGAAAGGAAAAGGTATTATTGAAATATCAGTTCTCTAGAATTTGCCTAAAAGTTCCTTGCATACTTTAAAGGGAAAACTATTTCTTTAGAAATGACACTTTCTTAGCCAAGTTGGTAACCAGCTGTTAGAAGTGTCATGGGAGGCTCTCAACTTCTGACCTGCTTAGTCATTACTATCATCAGGGAAACTGAGGTCAGAGGTCATATAGGGAAACCATGAAGTAAGGCAAATAGAATTTTCAAGATTAATATTTTCAAATATCTCAGTATTTTGCTTTATCCAGTTCCCTCAAGTCCATTTGCATGGGAATAATGATTCTCCACATAATAGTTAAAATATTTGTTGTATGAAATATTTGTCTAAAAATATGTAATAAATGAAGAAGTAAATATGATCCCCCAGTTATTAATGTTCTCTCTCAATACTTATTTCTGTCTGTAACATTTAGGCCTTTCCATGGGGGAGGAGCAGAGCAGTTTGCAAGAGATGCAACAAGCAAAGCCCAGGAAAAATCCTGGGCAAGGAATTTAAAGTGAGATTGGATGAGAAAAGATCGAGCAAAAGGCACTGGAGTTCATGACCACCTAGGTGGTGTAGAGGATAGGTGGTGTCAGGAAGAGATGGGTTTGAATCATCTCTGACATCTGCTATTCAGTATTTTAGGGGCAGCTAGGTGGCATAACTGGACCTGGAGTCAGGAAGACTCATCTTCCTGAGTTCAAATCTGATCTCAGATACTTACTAGCTGTATGACCCTGAGCAAGTCACTTCACCCTGTTTGCCTCAGTTTCCTCATATGTAAAATGGCTGGAGAAGGAAATGACAAAACCACTCCAGTATCTTTGCCAAGAAAACCCCAAATAACATGTGACACGACTGAACGACAGCATTCAGTGCCTTCGTTTCCTCATTTGAAAAATGGAGACCTACCATCCGGTGTTATAGTGAGGTTCAAATATGATAACATATGTAAAATGCTTTGCAAACCTTAAAGTGTCATAAATGCTAGCTAGCAATGATGATGGTTCAAGCTTTTACACTATATGTCCTTGTATTTGACCTTAAATGAAACAGGCAAGTAAGGGATGAATATGAAGGAGTCAGTGGGATATTGTGGAGGAGGCTATCAGGAATGAAATTTGAGTGGAGAATGTCTTAGGCACATCCCCTAGCCTAGACTGAGTATTTCCCATCATTCATCAAAAGTAGGACCATAGGAGTTGGTTACAATTGGCTTCACTGGCACTGAGACACTGGGAACTTGACAGGTACCACAAAGGCCCTCTTCTATTGGGTGGAATGAATTATAAGCATATACCACAACCCCACCCACCCACCTTTTGCCATAAAGTGTAAGCTTCTTGAGGACACTTTTTTTTTCACCTTTGGATTTTTGTTTTGTTTTGTGTTTTTGTCATTGTAGCTCCAGTTGCCCTGGTCACCCAATACTTTGGCCCTGACTACAATGACTTGTACATAGTAGATGCTTAGTCACTATCTGTTGAATTTAAATCAAAGGTGACATCTTATGCTGAAATCTATGTCCAGACAGTGTGGAATAATGTGAAAACCAATTAATTTGGAGTCAGAGGACCTGGGTCCAAATACTGTGGGACTTGGGTAATCTTTCTTGATTTTGGTTTCCTTGTCTTTAAAATGAGGGGTTGACCTATACCATATCTAAAGTCTTTTCCATCCCTAAATCTATGATCCTAGGATTCAGGAGCCAAACTAGACCCCCATTATCTAGAAAAGACCTGACTCTCTGGGGCATACTGGAATTTAAGTCATTAAGGTGAGTTGAAGCAAGGAAGGGAAACTGAGGAGGAGGAAAGATTAGGAAGAAAAAAGAGGAATAGAGTGTGTATCAGAGCATTTACTTCAAACCGTCTCCTTACTCTTAGAGGCATTTGATTTGTTAGAAATAAGGAGGGAGGGAAGGGTGAGTTGGTATCAACTTTCACTTCTAAGCATGTATCTTCCTCCAGCCCAATTCCTTCTTTCCTAAAAGAAGAGAAAGTATGTGTGTGTGTGGGGGGGGGGGGACCGGAAGTATAGCCTTTGCTGCTGAGAAGGTTATAAGGAATAAAGTCACCTGCTGGTTTTAGAAGTGGAGGAAAGGGGCAGCTAGGTGGCGCAGTGGATAGAGCACCGGCCCTGGAGTCAGGAGTACCTGAGTTCAAATCTGCTCTCAGACACTTAAAACTTACTAGCTGTGTGACCCTGGGCAAGTCACTTAACCCCAATTGCCTCACTAAAGAAAAAAAGAAGTGGAGGAAAACACATCCGAAGAAAACTTAAGTGAAATCTTCATCTTCTTCACCTTTATTCATCTTTTTTTAATTAGAGATTTGGAATCTGGAAGATAAACTTATAAGAGAAATATCTTTTTTTTTTCATTTTTTCTTTCTTCTTTAGTGTGGGCTTCCAGACTATATCTTTCAGAATAGAAGAATATCACACAACTTTGAGACACAGAATCCGACAGTAACCGACTAGAATAATGTTTCTAATTCCCAAGACTCTGTGCACTGAGGGGCAAAAAAAAAAACAAAAAAAAAAAAAACAGAGCTAAATCTCTATGAATAGCCCTGGATTCCAAAAGGTGTTTACTATTTCCTGATTAAGTTCTGGTCCAATCACTTACTGCTTCCTCCTATTTTCATGATCCATCAAATAGTTTCCAAAGGTTTCTCGCAGAGCCCAGGAAACAAGGTTAAAGATTTCTTTGCCTTTTTCAGAGATCCGAGTGTCTGTCATGACAAAGCAAAACAACAATGCGAGAAACGTGACCCTGTCCCTATCCCTATCCCTAGAGGATGCAGCATCTTTTAAAAAAACAAAACAAAACTGAACCGAGAACAAAGACAGTACATTAACAAAAGCTATACTGGGATGCGAGGCAGTTCCAAGAATAACTTGCCCTTCCTGTACCTTGCCTTCAAGTTCCAGAAAGCTCTCAAGGTTGTTTATTTACCAAAAAGATGTGCATTTTTATGTTTAGTTTTTCAAGTGATAAGACGGGAATGGGGGAGTGGGGTGTCCAAGGAAGGGCTAGCACAGGACTTTGCAAACTTTAATAAATGTTTGTCTAACTAAATTGAAATGCTTGTCTAGCCTACCCTCTGGGAGAAGCGGCGGCGCCAATGCGTGATGTGAATTTTGAAGCCAAGTTGACTCTGGTATTAGATAAACTTTCTGATCCCAGTTCCTCCTCCCTGTCACTTTCCACTTCTGCAAGCAAGGGGCGAGTGGGGATTGTGAGGAGGGGAAAGGGGGCGGAGTAGAAGATGGGGGTGTGTGGAAGGCGGGGGCGGGGTTGGGGGGGGGGGTCCTAGCGTTGCGCAGGCGCTTTTCCCACCACCTCTTACCATCACCCCCCCTCCCCCATCCCCCGTCGGGGCTCGGAGCCTCCGCTCCTGTGGGACGCCAATGCACTTGTAAAGGGAGGGCTGGAGGCAGACACAAAGCCTGGGCCCTCCCCCACTGTGTCCTTCTTCTCCTCCTCTTCTCAGCTCGGAAGTCCTGCCTTGGTGCTGCGCTGGTGTAAGCCCGGAGCACAGGCTTTCATACCATTCCACACACCCCCAATCCAGACCTCTCGACCTGCAGCGAGGGCAGTGCAAGGTAAGGGGGGCAACCGCAGCAGCAGCAAGAGACCCCACCCCCTGCTCCCCTGGGCTTAGGCGCCGGGAGGGAGTTGTCAGCGGGGCAGCTCCGGGGCTGGGTAGCTGCCTCTTTAAAGGGGCCGGACGCAACTCCCGGCTTGGGCTCCCTTTCTTCTTTCCTTTCTTATGCCTTTCTGCCCTCTTCCTTCTCTCGCCCGGAGACAGGGGGGCAAAAGGAATGCGAGAACCAGAATTCTGGGTTATTTTTCCTGAACACACAAAGGAGGACTTGGAGGGGGATGCAGGAAGGTTGAGAGAAGAACCGCAGAGCTAGGTGCCGGGCAGTGGGGTGGGGGAGAAGTTTCTGGCTCTTTGAATCTCCAGGAAGAGACTGCGAGGTATCTTCCCATCGCAGTGTGCTAAGATCCTGGGAACTTGGGATGCCTTCACCGCGCGTGAGACTAGCCTAGTGTGCGCAGGCATGCGGGGGAGGGGGGGGGAAGGGGGGAAGGGGGGTGACACAAACACGAATTTCTAACCTTTAGCGAGGGGGAGGGGTCAAGGAGCCGGGATTCTGGGGGCGTCGTTTCAGAGACTCTCCACTTTGTACCGGAGCGCACAGTGTCTGTACTAGTGAATTCCCCCTGCTATTACATTCCATCTATTCTGTATAAATCTTGTATAATTGTAATTATTGCATGTTTTCTCCACCATTAGGATATAAACTCCCTTAAAATAGCTCCTGGTACATAGTAAGCGCTTAATACATGCTTGTTGGTTGACTGCACATTTGTGTGGCAGTCCCCTGAGTTTGTATCCCAGACTCAGGAGCTAGGTTGCACGCTTATGCACACTTGTGCACTTTTATGAACCTTTAAACGCACATGTCCAAGAAGTGAGAGGCCGATGGCCCCTGGTTAGTTGCTAGGTTAGGGCTGGCTGGAAGTTTCTGCCCATCAGGGGATCCCGGAGCCCTGCGGGTCGGTGCCTAGGTCCGACGATTGGGTTCAGTTCCTTTCCCTGTCATGTTGATTGATGATGATGGGGCCCCCGCATCCTAGAGGATGTTGTTCCGGATTCCCAGCCCCAGAAGGGGCCACTTACAACCTTGTTGACTTGGCTCAGGAACCGACTGCCTGCCTCTTCTTAGTTTGGGGTCCGCCCCTTTTACCCCAGCTTCCAGAGGTTAGCATTTCTGTGCCTGCCCACAGCAGCTTGGCTTTGGTGCCGGGTTTCAGGGTTTCACTTGAAGTGCAGTGGCTATGACCCCTACCCGCCTGGAGAGAATCCTAAAAGACTAGGGGCGTCAGTTACGGACCGTGACAGCAGATCCTACGGTGGTGTAACTCACTAGTTCTCCTCTGCCGTGGTCAAGAGGCAGCCTTTTAGAAGATCTCGGGAAAGCTCAACTTGCAACAGTCCCAAAGGCTCTATAACGTTATCAAGGGCAGAGGAGGAGGAGGAGGAGGAGGTTCAGCACTTTGAGACTTTTAAAAATTAGCTGTAGAGGCCACTCGAAAAAACTCCATAATCATTCGACACAATTCAGTTGCTTATAGAATTGCGATCTAGTCAGTACCTCTTCTGATCATTGTTTCTTCTCTCAGGAAAAACCATTAAGATGTTAATAAAGCATTCTATAGATCGATAGTACTTTCAACATATTCAACAGTATGAAATCCCATGTAGCTCCACTATCCCTCCCCCCCCCCCCCTCCCCGCGAACTCAGGAACAGGTGCTGGTTATTCTGAACATTAACTGTCAGGTGCTTAACTGTGATCTGACAATCAGTGTAGTTACTGAACTGAACTATATTGCCTACATCGGTGGTTCTCAAACTTTTCCTTCAGGGTTCCTTGCAGCACAGTTTGAGGAACCAGGGCTTACATAATGAAGCATTTATTAGGCACCTACTATATGTGGGTCTCTGGGCTGACCCTTGGGGATACAAAAACAAAAATGAAACAGTCCCTTTCCTTAAAGAGCTTACATTATTTCTGGGGACAACATCTATACATGTAAATATGTACAAAGTAAAAGGTAAAGTTGAGATTAGATTTAGCAAACCAACCACATGCATGTAAATCTGAATTAATACAGAGATGTCAAAGCCCCCCACTTTGTGTGCCGTGCATTGTGCTATAAGCTGGAGGAGGCATAAGTCAAGACTTCAATGAATCTATTGTCTCATATGACTATTCCCTCCAGTGGTGCAGATTTCAGCCTGTCCATGCCCTCCCTTCCTGTATGACTTGCTTATGTTCTCCTATAGATCCTGTACAGAGAGACACTACCCGACGTGATATTTTCCCCTGTCTTTTTCAAATTTAGTGGATATCATTGTAGAACTGGGACTGACTCATCTTCTTTTCTGTTGCATTTCCTGTATAATCAAATGCCCAGATGACTCTCTCTTCTCATGATGTGACTGATTATTCTCTGTATTGTGTAGATTGTCCATTCTTTGCGACTCTTATTCACATCTTCCCATGTTAGTTGTAAGGGGATCTGTTCACCCAGTGTGCTGAGGGCCTTCCTTGATTACTTTTAACACTGAGAGGAAAAAATATGCAGCACATGAGTCTCCGTTCATTGTGCCTCATCATTATTATATGTGTGGCCAGCCCATCTTTTTGTTCATCTGTGATTTGAGGACACCTTTTATTTTGGTTCTCCATAATGCTCTATGTGTTTTATGTTTGATCAGTTTGGTAAACACTAAACACCTGTGTTTAAGTGCTAGAAGACAAAAAAGTAAGTGCCCTTTGCCCCTAAGAAGGCAACATATACACAATATGTACATAAAATGCAATATGTATGAAGAAAAATTAATACAAAAAACCTGCAAAGAAGATAAAAAAGTAACTTCTATGGGGAGGCCCTAGCAATTGGGGGATCTGGATAAATTTCCTGTAAGAGATGGTTCTTGAGTTGAGCCTTGAAGTGAGCCTGGGATTTCATGTCAGGGAGGTGAGAAAGGACTGTTCTTTGTGTAGGGAATGGTCTCTCGTTGTTGTTCAGGCATTTCAGTTGTGTCTGGCTCTTCATGACCCCCTTTTTTTGTAGGGGGGTGGTTCTTGGCAAAGATACTGGAATGGTTTGCCGTTTCCTCCTCCAGCTCATTTTACAAATGTGCAGGTGAGACAAATAAGGTTAAGTGACTTTCCCAGGGTCACACAACTAGTAAATGTCTGAGGGAATGGTCTAGACCATAACTTCTTAAACTGTGGGTTGTGACTTCATATGGAGTCCTGTAACTGAATGTGGGGATCGCAAAAAATTGGGCAACAGTAAAAGGTTATGTATACCTATTTTATATACCTATATACCAGGGGTTGCATAAAAATTTATTGGGCAAAAAAGGGTTGCAAGTGGGAAAAGTTTAAGAAACACTGGTCTAGGGGGCAGCTAGGTGGTGCAATGGATAAAGCACCGGCCCTAGACACTTGACACATACTAGCTGTGTGACCCTAGGCAAGTCACTTAACCTCCATTGCCCCACAAAAAAGAAACACTGGTCTAGACAAAGATAAAGATGGGACCTACAAAGTCTTTTATAGGGGACAGGAAATTGGCCAGGTTGGCTGGTACATAGAGCGAAGGAATGATGTGTAAATCAGCCTGTTACAGACAGCCTGTTCTGTGAATGATATTCACTTTCTGTCTTTGGAGACTGTCCTTTTTTTGTGACAAATATATTGTCCCTCTCTTAAAAGAGTTCATAATATAATAGTGGCATATTATATCATATGAAGGCTCCATGATTTGATAAGCGTGAGAAGCTCTCTCCACCAATATAGATGCATGCAGATTAGTGGGTAAGCCCTATAGTGTTGTGAGACCACTGGTAGTGCAGTAGATAGAGTGCTGGGCCTAGAATCAAGAAGAGGAGTTCAAATCAAGCCTCAGACACTAGCTGTGTGACCCCAGGCAAGACACTTAATCTCTCTCTGCTTCAGGTTCCTCAGCTATAAAATGGGGGTAATACTTACAGCTACTTCCCAGTGTTATTGTGAAGATCAAATGAGATATTTGAAAAATACTTTAGCATGGTGCTTGGCACATAAGTTGTTCAGTCATTTCAGTTGTACCCAACTCTTTGTGACCCCATTTGGACTTTTCTTGGCAAAGATACTGGAGTGGTTTGCCACTTCCTTCTCCAGCTGATTTTACAGATGAGGAACTGAGCCACATAGTAGGTGCTATAAAAATGCTTATTCCCTTCCCCATATCCTTTGTGTTGCCTAAAGAACTGAAAGGTTAATCAACTTGGACCAGGATGACATAGCTAGTCAGTATAAAAGTCACATCTGAATTCTGGTCTTCCTGACTACTATATTACTTCTCTCTCTGACTCGCTCTCTCTGTAATTAAGCAAAGGTAATAAAACATGTAGGTGAAGCATAATACCAATTAAAATGTGTGTATTGGAAAGAGATCAGACTACACAAAGGGATCTGTGATCTCATTGTTCCGGGAGTTCCCTCCAATGACTCAGATTGTGCCTCATCCATGCCTGCCCTTCTTGTGTGCCTATTGTTAACCCCCTCCCATAAATTCACTACAGACAGGGTGATCTACCCAACATAAAGGAGTCTTACCTTAATTTCTTCTGGCATTGCAAGGATAGAATTGGAGCATTTTGTCCACTTTTCATTTCTTGATCTTTCCATCTAATCAAGCCATCTTTTCTTCCTATCATGCAATTCTCTTAGAATATCTCATGTGTCTGTTCTTCAGAATTCTTCTCGGTTACATGTTGCAGACCACAGCCATCTAGCTCTCATCTATCTGTTGTTCTCCAGTGTACACTCATTTTTAATTCTTTGGAGGCAATAGTATTCCATGTGATTCTTATTATAGCAATGCTGATGTTAAAAATGTGGACCTTTAATGATAAGCTCAGTGGTCTTAGAAAGGCATGGAATGATTTACATGAAATGATGAAAAGCAAAGTTAGCAGAACCAGGAGAACAGTACAGTAATGGCAGTAATGGCAATATGGTTTTAAGACTTTGAGTGACTATTATAAATACACAAATTAAAAATAAAGGACCTATGAAGAAAGATGCTATCTACATCCAGAGAAAGAACTGATAAATAGAAGGATTGTAGAATAATAATTATATATATATATATATATGTATACCTATTTGTGTCTAATGGTAGCCATCTCTAGGGTGGGGGAAGGGGAAGAAAAAAGGGGAAAAAAAGAAATTTACATGATAGCTGTTATATTTGGAGTTGTACATGATAGATTTGTAGTTTCATGTGCAGTCATCTTTTTTTGTTGTGCTCTGTTATGGAAATGCTTGGTTTATTCCATGAATTGAAAATAAAGTAAAATTTAAAAAACAAATAAAAGGAGAGACCTTTGCTTTCAGTGGGAAACTTGGGGTCAGTATAGGAGCTCTGCAGTTTCCCAGAGGCAATCCAGCTCACATTCATCCTTCTACCCAACCTCAGACCCAAGTTACTGTCCATGTATACTGTCTATCCCACTCGTCATATGATAGTTAATTTAATTCCACTTATCTTCAGACATTCACTATTGGGAGGCAATGGAAAGAGCACAGTACCAGAAGCCAGGAAACCTGAGCTTGAACCTTGGCTTCAATACTGATTTTATTGAACTCTGGACAGGTAAATCTTTTGAACCCCTCTGAACCTCAGTGTCTTCATCTATGAAATTAGGACAATAATATTCATACTACCTACTTTACTGGACTGATGTGAGATAAGTGATTTATAAACCTTAAAGAAGTGACAGAAGTTGCTGTTGTGATTATTGCAAAATAGCCTTCCCATAAGGTTTTCTCAATAAATGTTTCATTTGTTCAAGTATAAAGCAATAAGAAAAATAAGTGTCATTTAGTTTCACCTTGCATTAAGAATATCATTATTTAAAACTTATTTTGAAACAAACTTTTAGACTGTAGAAATTCCCTTCTAGGAATCTAAGTCGAATTTGTCTAACACCTTCATTTTACGGAGAAGGAAAATGAGACCCAGAAAAATTTAAAACTTGCCCAAGGTAACACAAGTATTTGGTTGCAGAGATGACTATTTTTTTTCTATTTGGTTGTTTCAGTCATGTCTGACTCTTCCTGATCCTATTTGGGGTTTTCTTGGCAAAGATACTGGAGATGTTGAGTAACTTGTCCAAGGTCACACAGCTAGTAAGTATCCGAGGCCAGATTTGAACATCTTCGTGACTTTAAGCTTGGCACACTATTCACTATGCCACCTAGCTGCCCAGAGATGACCCTAGAACCCAGTGTTTTTCCAACCATCCTACTATGCCTCTCCTTTATTAAGCAACTACGAATTCTGTGGTCCTATTGCAGGGGGGCTGGAATGAATGAATAAGTGTGTAGTGGAAATCCTTTCTGTACAGATTAGTTCACTTGGGGCTTCTATCATGGTACAAAATATAAAAGAAAGAATTTAGAGTAGGAGCCAGAGATACTGGGTCTGGAGCTCAGCTCTGCTTCCCTGCTCCCTGTGTGACTGTGGGCAAGTCACTTAACCCCTCTGAACCTAACCTCGTATAAATGAAAGAATTGGGCTAAAAGATTTCTAATGTCTCCCTCCAGTTCCAAATGCAATCATCTTATTTGGGTTAGTTTGCTAGATCCTAGCCCCATGAGCACAGGTCACATCCCTAACCTAATCTGTCTTACAAATGCAGCAGTCACCTGAGGATTTAAGAAAGCATGGCTGAAGGAAAAAGCAGAACAAAGCAATCATAAGTCATGTAAAAACAGCTAATTGAAAAACAGGTGGTTTGTCAACCACATCAGTGTTCTATGGTAAGCAAATTTTTAGAAAGATATTTTTTAAAATCTTGCTAGTGATTGAATATTTGGGTTTCATAATGCTAGTTGGTTAACAGTCTAAAGAAAACCATTTTGTAGGAAATCCTTTTTAAAAAAACGTTCTGAGAAAGGTATAAAAGATCCCTTCTTTCCTATCCGTTTCACTATTTGGTTATTATTGGCCTTCTACTGGGTAATACCCTTGGTTACTGTCCAGGTACAGAAGGAAAAAGCTGAGGAGGAAAAAATTCTTTCACTGAGTAGCATGTTCCAGACTATCTTGTGCTATTTATAATCTTGAGGCTAGGTTACAAAATCCAAACTTAAAAGAATTTCAGGGTTGTAAGGAAACTTGGAGGCTATTTAGCCCAAACTATACCTGACCAGGAATCTCTTCCCAACATTCCCAAGTGGTCATCCCGTCTCTGCTTAAAGACCTCTAATGAAAGGAAGGCCCTGAGCTCCAGAGGCAGCCTATTTTGCTTTTGGAGAGTTCTAATTGTTAGGAAGTTTTTTTTCCTTATATCAAGAAAACATTACCATTCTCTGCAGATTGCCGGGTGGGGCAAACAGAGTGAGTCTAATCTCTTTTCCACATAACTGCCCTTGAATTACATGGTGATACCTGCCATTGTCCTTTCCTGAGTCTTCTTAGGAAGATTAAATATCTTCCCAAGATTAAATATTGCAGGTTAAATATTGCCACTTCCTTCAACTGAGCCACATATGGATGACATCATTTCTTTGAAATTACTCAACTGATTGTCTATAGTTTCCTCACTAAAATCGATGGCTTAATATTTACAGTTGTGACAGTGTACGTCAGTGAAACACGGGTCATTTCAGTGAAATTTATTCATTCACTGAACCAATAGGTGGTTTAGGTATCATGTTGACATAGAAGTGGGTTTTTGATTTGAGTTTCATACTAATTCCAAAACATTTGGCTCATGCTGGTTTCTATTGTCAGAAATTCTATTTCTAAATGGACTGTATATATTGTAATAAGTAGGAGCACTCTTTTTGCCTGGAAGAAATAGGATTTCCATTTCTCCAGTGTTAGGATTCTAAATGATATAGAAATAAAAAATGAACTACTTGTGATGAAGGCCACACCGCACAACTCAACAAAACTCCTTCCAAGGTTCCTGCTCCTGCTCTGCTCCATACCACCTGCATAGCTTTAGGCAAGACACTTGACCTCTCTCAAACCTCAGTTGTTTTATTTTTCATCTACAAAATAAGAAAGTTAGACTAGAGGATATCTAAGCTCCCCCAGCTCTAAATACTGATTTGAGGATCCTTTCAACAGAGAAATTTAATAATTTGGGCATTCTGAATGTAATCCTGATGTGAATGTCTGCTTTTCTAAAGTAAAATAGGTTGGATTAACAATTACAATGAGCTTCTCAGGCTCATTGTCATTAAATACATAGGAATTTGGAAAATGTTGGAAAAGCTAGTAGAAAAATTTTTTAGGCTGGTGGTTGTTGTTTTTAAACATCAGCAAGGCTAAACTGAGTCATCCTGCAAAGTTTTCACGGTTTATGGTTTGGCAATTCACGAGTTGTTCTGATACCTACTGTTATATTCTAGTTTACATATATTTGGGCCTTGGTTTCTTCATCTGAAAAATGGAGGTTTGGTTGTATGTTCTCTAAGTTCCTCTACAGTGCTAAGATTTTCTTCTATGGACACAGCATCTGGGCAGGATTAAGTAGACATGTAACACACACATACATATGTATGTATGTGTATATATATATATATATAAATATAAAATTTGGAGGGATGTATGTGTGTATATATGTGTGTGTATATACACACACACACACACACACATATATATACATATGATTTAGAGGGATGATAATAGACCTAGCCTGGCATCACAGGCAAAACATGTATAAACATATATAAAAAATATTGAAATTCTCAATATTAGATTGACCGCCTTACACAAGAAGTCCTTTAGACATCTCGACTCAGCATATCCAAAACAGAATATATTATCTTTTCTCCAAAAATTACTCTTCTTCTGAACTCCCCTTTTTCTTCACCCTTGCCTTACTTTTGAGGGCACCTTGTCCTTACAATCACAGAGGTTTACAAGGTCAGCAGTGTCATCCTTAGCTCCTCACTTTCATCTACAATACATGCCAGATATTGTGAGTTCTGTCTCCACATCTCACATATGTACCCTTCTCTCCACTCACCATCATCAAGGTCTTCATCACTTTTCCTGAATCTGTGATCTCCAAATTTTTTTAATTGAATACCTCTCTCAGTAATTTTTTGAGCACTCTCCCCCAATGTAATTACATTTATTTATAAATTATATACATGTACTATTAGGTAGATATATATTTTAGTTTCATTAGGTACTCTTTCCCACCCAAAATCAGAAGGGAGGTGGTTTCTCTGACTGCATCTTGGAGCCCAGAGCCCACACTCCAAAGGGTGATTACAATAGTAATAGTAATGAAGTAATCTAGAGAATGAAGGTGGGTTAAAGAGGAAGGAGGAATTTCCTTTTAAAAAAAAAAATTATCCCAAACTTAACAAAGACCTTTTTGTCATTTCTTATGACCTAATAATACTCTTTTATATTCATATACTGTTGGGGGTGGAGGTAGGGGTTATGAGTTTTCCTAATCATACCTGCACAGCTGCTGTGGCAAGCATCCTGATAACAGTTAACTTTTAACTGTCCTGAAGGACCCATGTCCAGAATCAGGGATATTGGGAGATTGCATTGGGAGTATGTTGGGAGGTAATGAGTGAATGCTAAGTGTGGTTGTGTTGGCATCAAGCCCCACAATTGGCCATTGCAGAAAGATTTAGTCAACCCCATCTTCCCACCTTCTGAATGCTTTAACACATACATATCCTTTGGGAATCATGCTGTGGTCTAGGGGGCTGTTGACTCTTTTGAGAGACAACCACCCTAGACTATTGCAATAACTTCCTGACTGCTCTGTCAGCCTCAAGTCTCTTCCCAAACCAATCCATCCTCCACACAGCTGTCAAAATGATCTTTAAAGCTCCTTGCTCAGTAAACTCCAATGGCTACCTAGTACCATTAGGATCAAATATAAGCTCTTCTCTTTGACATTTGATGATTTTCACTTCCTGACCTGAATCTCTTTGTCCACTATTACTGTCCATTGCCCTCCTTTATGGACTGTATAATCTGGCCATGATGACCTGCTTACTGTACCTCTCACAACATTGCCATCATCTCTCAGTGTTCTTTTGCACCAGCTATCGCCTAGGCTGGGAGTTCTCTCTCCTCATCTATGACTTTTCAGAATACTTGGTTTCCCTCAAAATGCTTCAAGGTGGCAAATGCCAGCTTCTTTGTGAGACTCTTCTTGATCTCCGAGCTACTGGCATCTTCCCCCACCGTATCCTGGTTACTTTGTCTTTGGTTTATAAATGTTTTGTAAATACCCATATGTATAGTCTGTCTTCTCAGAGTGTAGGTTCATAGAGGACAGGACTAATGTACTTTTGTCTTTGTATCTATCTGTGATCATCGCGATCTGTTTGATGGAGGAATGATGATAGGACTCCTATATGGCTCAATTGGGCTAAGTGACCCTAATGTCTGTAAAACCTATTAACAGTGATACATTCCACTGTTCTGACCCTGTGTCAGGCAGTCAAGCAGGCAACAAAGCACCTACTACATGTGACACCAGGGATATAGAGACACAAATGGGCCCTCCCTTCATGGAGTTTATACTCTATAGAGACAGCATGTACACAATTAGCATATACTAAATAAATATGAGGTCATTTAGTAGGAAGGCAGCTTAAGGAAAGGCCTCATGTGGGAGGTGGGCCTTGAGCTGAGCTTTGAAGGAGACTAGAAATTCCATGAAGTAGAAATGAAGACAAGAAAATCAGCCCGTGTAGTTATGGAGAAAGGAAATGGAATAATGCCTATGAGGAACAGAATTTAAAAGGCCATTTTGGTTGAACTAAAACATGTATGAAACCCAGTAATATATGGTATTGGCTGAAAAGGGAGGTCAGAGGATATTAAAGATGCAAATTATAGTATAAATGTTAGCCATTATTATCTTTGCAGAAATAACTGTCTCTTTAAGAGACAGAAATGTTTTAATGATTAGCATGTGCCTTCCTATATATGATCTCATTTGCCAAGTGTGGATGTGCCTGCTTTAAAAAAAAACTCAGTATCCCTAAATCTGAATTTACAAAATAAAAAGTGATGATTATTCAGTATGCAAAAGTGAAGCACACAAGCCCAGATTTCCAGCATATAGCCAAATTCCTTAGTGCATTTAAAAATCTTTTTTCCAAAGAGATTTTATACGAGTTTTATTTGACTTTATATGAGTTTTCAGGGATGCTTCTCCTCTGTAAAATGAGGGATAGCTGGGTTATCATCCCTCATACACTGAGGGGGGCACTGGGGTCTAGAGAAATTAATGTCCAAGCTTACCAACCCACCAGTAGAGCTAGAACTAGAAAAAAGGTTTTCCTGGATCCTAGTTTCGGTTTCTGCCTGCCTCACTTCAGCACCAGAGTGCCAAAGGATCAGAGAGATTAACTATAAAAGATATTCCTAATCCCATATGAATTTGTGCAGCTCAAGGGCATCTGAAGAACGTTATCTAGTTGAATAACTTGAGCTTCAGGTATTATATCTGGATGTCTGATCTGTTTTCCTGAAACTTAAATAACATAAACTGAATATTTCAAAACTGATTATTATTATCTGTATTTAGGTACCTGGAATTTAAATATAAAGACATGAAATAAGAATTTATTGGACATTCTAAGTAAAGAATTTGTTCTTTCAATAAGTAATTTATCGTCTCTCCTGTGTTCAAGGTGTATGGGTGATACTGAGCAGTAGAAAGTGTGGCCTGGACTTTCTGGAGCTTTTAAACAAAAATGATAATTAAGATGCATTTTGGGGGGTAGGGCAGTGAGGGTTAAGTGACTTGCCCAGGGTCACACAGCTAGTAAGTGTGAAGTGTCTGAGGTCGGATTTGAACTCAGATTCTCCTGAATCCATGGCTGGTGCTTTATCCACGGTGCCACCTAGCTGCCCCTAAGATGCATTTATACAAGAACCCTAGGATACATGATGAAATGTGGTACATGTAAACAATAATGACAGTATGTACTCTAGACATTCAAAAGAAGAAACAACCGCTTCTGGTCAGGAAGGCCTCATGGAAAAGGTGAGACTTGAACTAACCTTTAGAAGATGGGTGAAATTTAGAGATAGAGATAAAGATCGAGGTAGATGGATTTACACACATATATGTGTGCAAATACACACATATATACATTTGTATTTGTAGACACACATATATAAATATATACCTTTGTATATATGTAAGTACATGCATATGTGTAGAAATAGGGTGATGTTTATCTGATTGGCTACTATTGATAAAAAAAGGAAAACAATAAATGTTGGAGAAGATGTAGAAAAATTGGAACACTAATGCATTTTTGGTGGAGTTGTGAACTGATCCAACCATTCTGGAGAGCAATTTGGAATTATGCCCAAAGGACTATGGGGCTATGCATATACTACCCTTTGACACAATAATACCACTACTAGGTCTGTATCCCAAAGAGATCATAAAAAAGGGAAAAGGACCCACATGTACAAAAATATTTCTAGCAGCTCTCTGTGTTTGCAAAGAATTAGAAATTAAGAGGATGCTCGTCAGTTGGAGAATGGCTAAACAAGTTGTGATATATTAATGTAATGGAATATTATTGTCCTATAAGAAATGATGAGCAGGCAGATTTCAGAAAAACCTGGAAAGACTTAAAGTGGACTGATGCTGACATTGTACACAGTAACAGCAACATTGTGTGATGCTTAGCTGTGATATATTTAGCTCTTCTAAGCAATACAATGATACAAGACAGTTCCAAAGGACTCATGATGAAAAATGCTCTCCACATCCAAAAAAAGAACTGTGGAATCTGAATACAGATTGAACCATACTGTTTCTACTTTTTTTCTTTTTTGAGGTTTTTCCCTTTTGTTCTTATTCTTATTTAACAACTTGACTAATGCAGAAATATGTTTTCTTTCTGTCTTGGGGAGGGGAGAAGGAAGGGAGGGAGAAAAATTTGAAACTCAAAATCTTATAAAAACAAATGTTGAAAACTCTTTACATGTAACTGGGAAAAAATAAAATGCCATTAAGATTTTTTTAATTTAAAAGAAATAGAGTGGTGTGAGGAGAGCATTTCAAACATAAAGTCACAAAGTTGGGTAAGTGTAAGACATGTTCAGGCAATGTTATTCTAGAATGAATTCAAGAATGAAACTTGAATGCAGGTATTCTAATGAAAGTTGAGAAACTTAGCATCTGTGAACTTGTCTTTTGAACATTTTGATAACTATTTCAGCATAACTGTTTCCTTTGTAACCCTATGAATTTTATTTTATGCTTTAAAAAACACACTATTCTGAGAAAGAGTTCATAGGCCTCACCAGGCTGCCAAAAGAGTCCTTGATGCCAAAAAAGTTTAGACTCCATGATTTACTGGAATAAATTGGCTAAAAAGGCAAGTTGGCAACAGACTGTAGAGGGCCTTGAATGCCAAATTTAAAAGTTCAGATTTTCTTCTGCAAAAAAATGGACCAAAATCAAAGGTTTTAGATTGGAAGAAGGAACACTGTCAGAGCTGAGAAAAATTCATCTTTCCACATTCAGTATATAAAATGGGTTGGAGGAGGAAGAGATTTTAGGTAGGAAGGCTAGTTAGAAGGTTACTGCAGAGATCAAGACGTGGGGAATAAGGCCTATGTTAACAACAGTGGGCAGGAACTGATATGAGGAACAGGGAATGGCATCCGACCATTCCACCCAAGTATATATGTGGTCCCTGTTTTTCGATTCAGGGGATCCTTGACACCCTTATTTTCCTATAAGGCAAAAATCCTGACTGTACTTGCATTGTTGCCATCAGTGTTGGAGATCTATAGAGCTTTGGAGTGGATGAGAAAGGTGATGAAAGGTGAAGGATGTGTAGGTTTTTATTAGGCAATATCAAATGAGGAAGGGTTGAAAAGCAGCGAAAAGTAGTGCTAGACTCTACATCTCTACCTTTTCTTTGTCCTCAATAAACAACTGTTCCACCCCCAGTCAGTTAGTTAACAAGCATTTTGTACATATGCAGGTACATGCATATGTCCCAGGACTGTGCTAAGTGCTGGGAATACAAAATAGATGGAAGGTGAGGCTTCCTGAATATTACCTCTGTCCTAACCCTAACCCTCAAAGGAATAAAGAGGAGGAAATGGACAAAGCAGAAAGGAAAGAATTGATTAAAGCATTATTTTCTGAACCAGTTTAGCCATGAGCACTTTGGGATTTGTAATAAATTGATAGAACCTATTAATGCTGTCTATGGGGATGAGGGGTTTTAAGTAATTGAATCAAGTGGAGGTAGGGAGTGAGGATTGAGGAAATGTTGATGCAGATGGAGAAGTTTAAGCTTCCAATTATGGTACACGTTAGGTATTTTGAGAGAAGAAAATATTGTTATTAAAATGTTATCAAACAATCCTGTTACCATTTCTTGAAAACCTAGGGTTCTGTGGAATACAGTTTATTAAATGTGCAGAATTAAAGGATTATTAGTTAAAGTTTGGGAAGATTCTAATCATAGGGTTAATAACTGACATTTGGCCTCTATCAATTAAATTTTTCTTCTGTATTAAATTTATTAGTGTACTCCTATTATTCTGTCCCAGTCTCTCCTGAATGATATTTTTGATGGTAGGTAATAGGAATATAGATTTAGAACAGATCATCTGGTTTAACTCCCTCATTTTACAAATGAAGAAACTGAGAAACTGGACGCTCAGTTCACTCTGCTTTGTATTTGCTGCACTGCCTGGTTTCAGCTCCACGGAACAAGATTCCCCCTGGTGTCCCATCCTCCCTCTCCTTTCTGACCTCCTTTTGTGTGTTGTCTCCTCCTTTAGATTGTAACTTAGACTGTCTAGAGTCAGACAACTAAGCTAGTTAAGTGTCTGAGACAGGATTTGAACTAAAGCATTCCTTACTACAAGCCCAGGACTCTATCCACTGAACCATCTAGCTGACTTATTTGGGAGAGAATCAAATTACTCATGTCCACCACATTTTATCAGCTTCTGTTATAATCTAATGGAAAAGATCCCATATGGATCACTGTAAAGAAAGCAGTTTTCCCGCAAATTGATTGTGGACTCCTATGAGGGCCCTTTATGGTGTTGGTCCTGAATATACGTTGGATGCTTAAGTGCCTAACGAATTTTAAGCAAGTTCCTGGGCTTGAATTTTAGTCTCATCTTCCTTTAGTTCTTTGTGGGTGCTTTAAAAATCATAATGTCCCAACATGGAAAAATGTTTTACATGATTGCACATATATAACCTGTATCAGATTGCTTACCATCTTTGGGAGGGGTAAGGGGTGAGG
Organism: Dromiciops gliroides; assembly: GCF_019393635.1. Classification (NCBI taxonomy): domain Eukaryota; kingdom Metazoa; phylum Chordata; class Mammalia; order Microbiotheria; family Microbiotheriidae; genus Dromiciops; species Dromiciops gliroides. Next base: position 559,020,315 of record NC_057862.1, on the reverse strand, counting down.
GGAGAGAAGGAAAGAGAAAATTTGGAACTCAAAATTTTATATTTAAAAACGAATGTTAAAAATTGTCTTTACACAGTTTCAAAGTACTCATAATAGAAAATGTTCTCCACATCCAGAAAAAAGAACTGTGGATTCTAAACACAGATTGAACCATACGGTTTCTACTTTTTGACTGGTTTTTTTCTGTTTTGAGGTTTTTCCCTTGTGTTTTGATTCTTCTTTCACAATATGACTAATGCAGAAATATGTTTAATGAGATCGTACCTACATCAATGAGATATAACCTACATCAGATTGCTTTTTGTCTTGGGGAGTGGGGAGGGAAGGGAGGGTGGGAGAAAAATTCGGAACTAAAAATCCTATGAAAACAAATGTTGAAAACTATCTTTACATGTAACTGGAAAATAATAAAATGCTTTTTAAAAAATTGTCTTTACATGTAATTGGAAAAATAAAATAGGATTTTAAAGGAAAAAAATAAAATCATAGTGTCCCCTGTGTTGATTTTTTGTAACATTTTCCATCTAATAAGGAAAATCCCAGAGAATATTCCTTTATGTTCCTTATGGGGTCAAGTCAACCTGTCCTCAATCTAAGAATATGAAGCAAAGTAACCGCTCACTTCGCTAATCCTAAATTACCAACATCCCCCTCTCTCCCTCAGTGCCCTCCCTTTTCCACTTCACAAAAAGGTCCATATGTTTCTTTGTAGTATCTGGTGTAAGGCTGGAAAGGAGTCCCAGATCCAAAGAAATCTCCCTTGTCCCCCTGATTCTAGCCACTTCAATAAGAGAGCTTTTATTGACTCACTTCTTCAAGTACTTCAATTCTTCAAGGATCAGTTATTTAATTGATGTGTTTCCTCCCTTCACCAACCCAAATTATAGCTCTTCTGTGTCATAGTAAATGGTTTTGTGAGTTGCTTTAGCTGAAAAAAATTCCTCACCGGGTGGTTCACCTGATATTGCATCTTTCCAGGTTTTGGCTAGTCCTCAAATGAGAACTGCCCCTTGGTTTTCCTGATTTCCTTCACATCTCAGCTAAAATTCCACTTTCTGCATCAGTGAGTGTTTAAGCTCAAATTGAGCAAGAGCCACTGAACTGGACATAAGGATACCTAGGTGCTGTATATTTATTGACTTAGAAAACCACACACATTTTTATATTTCTTTTTTATTATTAACACATCATTATTAACTCATTAAAATCAGAGAGGACTATTTTTTAATCTAGTTCAAGTTGCACTTAGAAATGTTGCTGTGGACTACATGTCTGGCACCTCTGTTCTATAGGAAGCCTTTCCCAATCCCCTTAATTCTCATGCCTTCCCTCTGTTGACTAGCTCCAGTTTATCCTGTATATAGCTTGTTGGTACATAATTGCTTACGTGTCATCTCCTTCATTGGATTGTGAGCTCTTTGAATGCAGGGATTGTCTTGCCTTTCTTTGTTATTATCAGTGCTTAGCACAGTGCCTGGCACATAGTAGGCACTTAATAAACGTGCATTAAGGAGCATCTAGGTGGTGCAGTGGATAAAGGACCAGCCCTGGATTCGGGAGGACCTGAGTTCAAATCCAGCCTCAGGTGCTTGACACTTACTCGCTGTGTGACCCTGGGCAAGTCACTTAACCCTCATTGCCCTGCAAAAATAAATAAATAAAAATGTGCATTAACTCACTGAAATGTATAATGTCACTAGTCTGTGACTGGAAGTCTTTCCAATCTTGTAGTATCTACAGGGCTTTGTACTTACTTTGCACAGCCTTCCAGATCCCAGGTTTGCCCTCAAACACGATGAGGCACTGGAGAAGGACTTTGATAGAGATATTATTCAGCATAAAGAAGCATTTAATTAAAGTTGACAAATATTTAGTGAGTCCCTGCCTTATGCCTAGCTCTCTACTGCTGCATGGAGGATACAGAAAGTATAGTACAAAGAACACTGGCCTGGGGATCAGAGATGTGGCCCCCGCTCCAGGCTCTACCACTAACTGCTTCTATGTCATTGGGAAAATCATTTAGAAAGTATCCATCAACCAGTCAGCAAGCACTTAGTAAGTTCCAGTCGTCAGTCAAGCACTGTGCTAGGTGCTGCGGATACAAGGATCAAAATTAAACAGTCCCTGCCCTTAAGAAGCTTCGTTTCTTTCTATCAGGGTAGAAGACATGCACAAATGAAAGTGTCTGGAAAATATATACAAAATAAATATGAGAAGCAGCATGGCATAGTGACTAAAAAGCTGACCAAAAAGTCTGCAAAACCTATCAAGTCTCCATTGACACATGTGTCTGTGTGACCCTAAGGAACTCACTTAACCTCATTGCTTCATGCAGTGCTTTAGAATCATAAGTTACAGAAAAGGTACTGATCTGTGTTGAGTTCTCTATGCTAATGGGGAGATTTTTTTTTAAATGGTAAATTAGGGTAGGAGAGCCCTAGAAATGAAAGGGGTGGGGAAGGAAAATCTTCATGCAGAATGTTGCCTTTGAGCTGAGGTTTTGAAGGAAACAAGGTATTCTAAGACTCGTGAGGAGGGGTCACATTCTAAACTTTGAGCAGCTGATTCTTAGCCAGTTCAAAAGTATGGAAAGGGGAGACAAGAATGTCATTTGTCATTCCAGAACAGCAAGGGCACTCTATATAGGAGGAGGATTAACATGCAACAAGACTGGAAAGATGGGTTGGGAGCAGCTTGTGAAGGGCTTTAAAAGCCAGAGAAAGGATTTTATATTTTATTCTAATTACGACAGGAAGCCATTGGAATTTATTGAGTAACCTCAGACTTGTACTTGAGGAAGATCACTTTGTAAAGTGTAAAACGTAAAGGTTGGATTGTGGTGGGGAGAGATGAGGCGCAGAGAACGAGGAAGCTAACACAGAGGCTCAGAGGAAGAGACAATGAGGGCCCGAATAACAGTTATACCTGTGAGTAGAAACCAGGGGATAGTTGTGAGAGATGGTAGAAAGTGAGGTAGGAAAACCAAGATTTGGCTACTAATTGGATATATGATATAGGTGAGTGAAAACGATGTGTTTAGGGATGATGCTAAGGTTGCTGGGTGCCTGGAAGGTTACTGATACCTTCTACAGAAATAGGGAAGTTCAAAAGAGGAACAGATTTGAAGGAAAGAAAATACATTCTATTTGAGGCATGTTGAATTTGAAACCCCCTTTGCCTTAGTTTTTTCCTTGGTATATTAGGGGACTGGACAAAAGAGGATCTCTAAAGTCCATCAGAGAACGTGAGCCCCTTGATCATGGGATCACAGATTTAGAACTAGAAGATCATAGAATTGTAGATTTTGAACTTGAAAAGACCTCAGAAGGCCTCTAGTTCAATCCTCTTATTTTACAAATGAGAAACCTGAGAGTTTTAAGTGAATCATGGTAACATCAAACATATAGGAATTTGAATCTAGGACCCTTAGTTCCAAGTCTAGCCCTCTTAAGGCTGCTGTTGGTTTTTTCTTTATAATTTTTTTCTATTTTCTATATTAATATATTCTTGTTGAGTTTGATTGAACTAAACCCAATTGGATTCTCTAACTCTAAAATTCTGTGGTTGTTTTAGGAGTTGGCAAGGAAACAGTCCCTGACCTCCAGGGCTTTGTCATTGGTTTGGAAGAGAAAGATGTCAATAGGCATGGTTGGAGGGATGAAAGGGAGACAGGGATTCCATGTGTAGAAACAATGTGAACAAGGACATAGGGGTATGAAAGCATAGTCCTGGTCTGAGAAACTAGTAAGGGTAATACAGTTTTGCTACAGTAGTAGTTCTCAAACTTTTTGGTCTCAGAATCTCTTTAAACACTTAAAAAAATTTGAGGAGCCCCCTGCCCCAAGAGCTTTTGTTTCTGTGGAATATATCTCAACAATTACCATATTAGAAATTAAGATTTTTTTTTTTTTTTTGCAGGGCAATGGGGGTTAAGTGACTTGCCCATGGTCACACAGCTAGTAAGTGTCAAGTGTCTGAGGCCGGATTTGAACTCAGGTACTCCTGAATCTGGGGCCAGTGCTTTATCCACTGCGCCACCTAGCCGCCCCCGATGTTTTTTATTATTATCACAATGGTTTTGAACTCAAGCATCCTTGAAAGGTTCTTGGTGACCCTCACGGAACCCCAGACCACATTTGCTAGTAGGCAAAAATATAGAGTACGTAAGGGTTGCTAGTGTGATAAAGCTGAAAATATAGTTTGGAGCCAGATTATGAAGGGCTTTGAATGTCAGATAAAGAGCATGATCTTTGTTTGCTGGGCAATGAGGAGCAACTGAAGGAGATTTGTTTTATTTTTTTTAACTAGAGAGTGATGTGATGATCAATTGAAGCCAGAAGGGATGCTAGAGTTAATTTAGTCCAACTACCTCATTTTTACAGATGAAGAAGCTGAGGCTCAGAGACGCAAGGGGATTTGCCCAACTCTACACTGCTAACAAATGACAAGACTCAAATCCAGGGCTTCCGAATCAAGGACAATAATATAGTACTTTTTTTTTTTCCAACTCTGCTTAGGATTAATTATGAAGAGAAGCGATTGATAACAGTTGCATTAAAATCTGAACCTGTGGTACCAAATAGCCTCTACGAACTCTTTCTCCTCCAAGAGCCTATATTTTTACAGCAAATGATGAATTTTATAGCTTATGTACACAATGGAAATTTTTGTTTTGTTTTGTTTTTTGTTTTTAGTGAGGCAATTGGGGTTAAGTGACTTGCCCAGGGTCACACAGCTAGTAAGTGTTAAGTGTCTGAGGCCGGATTTGAACTCAGGTACTCCTGAATCCAAGGCCGGTGCTCTATCCATTGCGCCATCTAGCTGCCCCCACAATGGAAATTTTTAACTTATTGGTTTGGTTGAATCTAGAAAATGACTCCTTCCTATGACCCCTAGCCCTGTGCCATAATATACAGTGCTTTTAGAATTTGCAAAGCACTTTATATGTGTTATGTCATTTGAGCTTCACAATAACCCTGTGTCATAAAAACTATAAATATTTTATGGATAAGAAAACTGAAACTGAGAGAGCTTATGGGCCTCATCCTCGGTCATATAGTTTAGTGTCAGAGGTGGGGCTTCAACCTAGATTTTTCTGCTTCCATCTAGCTTGATGTCCCTTACACCAGGCAGCCTCTTGTTCATGCAGGCAATGAATGAAAGCTTTGTGATAATGCTGTTTGCATTTTGAATGAATAGTACTTGAAGGATTTTTTTCCTGTAATGTCTTTACCATACATGAAAGAGCTTTCTGCCCTTCCCTTGTCCCTGAAAATAAAGACAAGTAGAACCCCCAACAAAACGCTTGATTCTTGCTGCTGAAACTCTCTGTTCTTTGTAAATTCTGATCTGAAATGTTTTGATGTGGCTTGACCCATCTACCCAGGACTTGTATTGGAATTTGGGGGAGAATAGTGCAGGAATAAATACTAAGAAATGAAGCATATCATGACTATAATTATGGGGCCCAAACCTTATAGCATAAGATTAGGGTTTTTGATTGATCAGTTATGCTAATGCATACTTTATTTTCTTTCTTCAAGTTCACAGAGAGTAGAAAATACATCAGAGGAAAGAAAGGCTCCATTTTCATTTAGGAATAGATATAAGATATGCTTCTCCATTATTCAGTAAGACATATTTGTATGGGGAATTCCCAATGTCTTTTTAAAAAATTAGAGGGTCATTGGATTTAAAATTAAGGGAAGATCTTTGAGTTTATTGAATTTTATTTGTGGGTACTTATTTTGGAAGCATTTTTTTTTTTTTTGCTATTTTATGAATGCTTTCACTTTCTGGAAAACCTGTTATTCTTAGATTATCTTTACATTCTCATAAAAAATTTTATTGGCTTTAGCTTCTATAAAATTTTCTTTCACCTCTGTATTTTGAATTCTAAATCTGGCGTTTTCAGGGCAAGAAATTCTCTATCATATATTCCAAACTGTTTATCTTTGTTTATCTTTTATTTCTTTTTGTTTTGTGGTAGCGGGAGGAGTTTGTGCTTAAACCTGACCTTTCACTTAGCCATCTTGTTGGCAGTTCCTTTCATCTTTCCTGTTTTTGTTGTGTGCTCTCCTCCTTTAGTTATTTGGTACTTTTAAAAGTATTTGGGGGGCAGCTAGGTAGCGCAGTGGATAAGGCACTGGCCCTGGATTCAGGAGGACCTGAGTTCAAATCCGACCTCAGACACTTGATACTTACTAGCTGTGTGACCCTGTTGCCTCACCAAAAAAAAAAGTATTTGAGGATAGTTGGTTGTATCTGGTCTTATTTTCAATGTCTCTTTTGCCTTCTTGGCAGGAGATTCTTTCTTTTTGCAGAAAACATTAGATTGGGCTCCTGGCCTTCCCCATCAATAGGCACCTATTTGTCTACAATAACTATGCTCAGTGATCTCTCTCTGTTTAGGGGTTGGAAATGTGAGGTTGCATAGCTGACCAGGGAAGACTGAGGAAACGACAGATATTGTAGCCATGTGGTACCTAGAGTTTGAGCCCTGGGAAGAAGATAGGGAGTAGGAAGTAGCAAGGAGTAGTGAGCCCCTAAAGTAACTTTTCATTGGCTATTTTTCTTTCCCACGAGAAGTTAATTGTGAAGAAATGTTTCCTTTCTTCTCTTCCTCTTGTTGTAGTTTTTATGACCTTATTTGTCACATTCCTCAAGTTTAGGAAGTACAATATCTATGAAAACTAAAAAATCACCTTATTTATTTGTTTTCCCATAAAGTTTATGAAAAATGATGTATCTGGATATGATTTAAAATTTTAGGTAGCCTACAGTTTTGATGAGAGACAGAACGGAGAAGTGTGTAGAGAGCCAGCCTTGAAGCCAGGCTCTCTGACTCTGATCTGATCACTAGGGTCACACAGTTGGTATATATGGGAGAAGGAACTTGAACCCAGGCCTTCCTCTTACCTTCCCAGTCTTCTCACACCTTACTATGACCCTCCACATAATCTATAATTCAGTGACCCTGGCCTCCTCGCTTATTTCTTGAACATGACACTCCCATCTCAGTACTCTGATCATTTTTGTCTGCTGTCCTCCATGCCTGGAATTCTCTTCTCAATCTCACCTCCTAGCTTTCCTGACTTCCCTCAACTAAAGTCCCATTTTCTGAAAGAAGGCTTTTCTAGCCCTCCTTAAGTGTAGTGTTTTCCTCCTGTGATTACCCCAATTTGTCATACACACATACATATATACATACATATGTGTGTATACACATATACAAAATATATATCATATACCTGTGTGTATATATAAACACATACATATACATATGTGCATATATAGATGTGGATGTGGAATCTGGTTTGTTCATAGTTGTTTTCATACTGTCTCCACCACTGGACTGTGAGCTCCTTGAGAGCAGGGACTGGTTTTTTTCTGTTTGTTTTGTTTTGTTTGCCTTTCTTTGTTTTTTCTTTGTTTGTTTTTTTAGTGAGGCAGTTGGGGTTAAGTGACTTGCCCAGGGTCACACTGCTAGTAAGTGTTAAGTGTCTGAGGCCGGATTTGAACTCAGGTACTCCTGACTCCAGGGCTGGTGCTCTATCCACTGCACCACCTAGCTGCCCTGTTTGCCTTTCTTTGTAACCGCCATGGTTAGCACAGTGCCTAGAACAAAGTCAGAGCTTAATAAATGCAGTTAGATGGCGCAGTGGATAGTGCGCCAGACCTGGAGTCAGGAAGACTTGATTTCAAATCCAACCTCAGACACTTAGTAGCTGTGTGACTTGGGGCAAGTCACTCAACATTTATTTTCTTCAGTTTCCTCATCTGTAACATGGAGATAATAATAGCAGCCATTTCCCAGGGTTGTTTTGAGGATCAGATGAGTTAGTATTTGTAAAGTGCTTACCTAGCGCTTAGGAGGTGCTATATAGATGCTAGCTATCATCATTATTGTTGTGATTATGGAGAATTCAGCACAAAGGAGCTGAGGGGAAATTTAACTTAATAGAATGCCCTCAGGTACACATCTGCTTCTGCTAGCAGAACTCTTTTGTTCTTCCAAATGCTGCATATTGGCTAAACCAAATCAAAGGGAGGGTCAGTAGTCCTGATAAATTCTTGCAAAGTAGTCCTGAATTTTCCAAGTTGAGGGCTACAGATAAGGACAGAAACTTTTGATCTTTTGGTAACAAGAATGGTAGTAGAGATCCTTTGACAGCTTTGTATAGTTGAGATGTACAGTCAGAAATACATACCAATGCTGCCTATGATTTACTGGTCCTTAAAAAACAGTTGCAAAAGCAGTGGGGATTCTTCCTGTGCATTGCACGTGTTTTTTTATGGAGTGTTTAGTCTGGCAAAAGAATTGTCCGGTAGCTCCTGAAAGTTCTTTTATCAGCAAGCTAAAAAATAACAATATTTTGTGCATTAGAAAATTTAGAGAAATTTAAGGAAATGCGTGTGTTTTATCTGAGCAATAAATAACTTTATTAGCTCCCCCTGCACATTTTTCTGTGCTGGCAGAAGAATATGAGTGAATGTTTTCCCCCTCTAGCTGTGGTGGGAAATCTGCCTAAAAATATACCATCTAAAAAATAAGCTTAAACCCCAAGTTCCTTGGTGTGAACAGCGTGACTATGGGCAGTGGGGATGTGCTTCTTCAGAGCTAGCTGATAGAACTATTTGTGTATATTCCTTCTCATTCATTTTTTTCTTTCCTACATTCCTCCACTCTCTCCTTATCTCCAAAAAAGACACACTGTGTAACTAGCTAACAGTGTTGACTTCTCCAGTGGATATAATCGTCAGGGTTTTTTTTAGTTTTCATAGCTCTCCGGTGACTGAAAAAAATATTCTTAAGGTTGTCAATTTCATAAAATGAATCAAGTAGGGGCAGCTAGGTGGCACGGTGCATAAAGCATCGGCCCTGGATTCAGGAGTACCTGAGTTCAAATCCAGCCTCAGACATTTGACACTTACTAGCTGTGTGACCCTGGGCAAGTCACTTAATCCCCAATGCCCTGCAAATAAATAAATAAATAGAAACTTAAAAAAAATTAATCAAGTGATATATGGTAATGAGCTAGCTGGCTATGTGACTTGGGCAAATTATTACATTGGGGAGGCTCTCATTTCCCTCATTAATAGTGCTGAACTATCTTCAGGGGCCCTTCCAGGTTTACCACCATATGAATCTGCGATTCTTCATTTTAGAATGATCAAAAAGGTATAGACAGTCCATCTCCTTGAGATGTATTCAAAGAGCAGGCTGGCTAAGATGTCAGTTTTCTCCTAACTGCACAGGTGGGACAAACTCTGATATAGTGACAGGGTTCAGTTAGAAATACAGCCCAAAACATTAGACAATATTCATCTCAGTGGTTTGGGAAGGCCTTAGACGTGAATACAAATAAAAAAAAGAAATTAAATCTATGAATCGCATCAATTTGAGAAGGCCCCAGCACTAGACACACTTACTAGGCCTAGGCACAGTCTTTGGTAACCGACTTTTGTTCCTAGTAATTACTTGAGTGTATTGTGTAGCAGACAGAGAGCATGCCTTGTAGTCAGGGAGACCTGGATTCAAGTCCTGCCTGTGATACATTCTTAACTATTGGACCTTGGGCAACTGTCCCAGACAACTCTCGATGAGTACAAGTTATTGATGGGTTGCCAGGTGACATAGAGGAGGGAGTTCTCCAAACTGATGAAATTACAGATCCAGATCAAAAAAACAGAAATAAAAAAGAAAAAGCAGGGCAGCTAGGTGGTGCAGTGGATAGAGCACCGGCCCTGGGTTCAGGAGTACCTGAGTTCAAATCCGGCCTCAGACACTTAACACTTACTAGCTGTGTGACCCTGGGTAAGTCACTTAACCCCAATTGCCTCACTAAAAAAAAAATTTTTAGGGGCAGCTAGGTGGCACAGTGGATGGAGCACCGGCCCTGGAGTCAGGAGGACCTGAGTTCAAATCCAACCTCAGACACTTAACACTTACTAGCTGTGTGACCCTGGGCAAGTCACTTAACCCCAATTGCCTCACCAAAAAAAAAATATATATATAAAAAAAAATTAAAAGCGTCCAACATGTATAGTGATTATAATGCCTTAGACTGTTGGCCTTGGAGCCAGGAAGATCTGGATTCCGATCCTGCCTTTAACACTAGCTATGTGACCCTGGTTAAGTCACTTAACCCTTCTGACTATAACTCTAATGAATGGAGGAAGTTCTTGTACCAGGGAGTCACAGGTCCTTTCCAGTCTTCTTATGCCTTACACTTTATTCTCTTTTATGTAGTCTGTGACACTGGCCTCCTCGTTGGTCTCCGTTTCCAGTTCTGTGCATTTTCACTGGCACCCCTGTTTAGCATCTTCTCTCTTTCTATCTCTTGGCTTTCCCTGCCTTCCTTCGAGTCTCGGCTAAAATTCTACCATCTGCAAGGTGAGAGGGGAAGGTGGGGGTGGGGGGGCGGAGGGGGCTTTCCTGGTCCATCTCAGTGCTAGTGTCTTTCCTCTGATGTCTCCAATTTATCCTGCATGTATCTTGTTTTGCATAGTTGTTTCCATGTTGTCTCCCCCATTCGATTGTAAACTCCTTGAGGTCAGGGACTGTTTCTGCCTTTCTTTGTATCGCCAGTGCTTATAGTGCCTAGCATATAGTCGTCTCTTATTAACACCTGTTGACTTGATTTGAAGGCAGATCTTCCCACAAAGCCTTCTCCATGTCCCAAGGGCTCTATAGCTTCCCAGTTACCCTATTATTCCTGCTCACTGTCTGTGCTCCTGACCCTCCTGGGCATGTTACCCATTCTCTTTTGTTCGTTTGCATTAGGGGACAAGCTAACTGACCTTCTGCCATCATTTAAAGGCAATGCGGTATAGGAGATGGAGCTCTGGACTTGTCATCAGAAAAGACCTAGATTCACCGTCTCTGTCATTTACTAGATATGTGGCCATGGAAAAGTCATTTTATTTCTTGGAATTCCAGTTTCCTCATCTGCAAAAAGGTCTTAATACTGTAGTATCTGCCTCACATGATTACTTTGTGGTAACTACAACTTTAAAGCTCCCTATAAATATGATTGGTAGAATAAGCTCTAAGTAAATGTAAGTGAAAAGACAGACTTTATGGATCAGTCTTCCCATATTCTTCTCCAAGCAGTTCACTTGACTTAGTTGGTTAGTACTGACCCATGATCATAAGTTTTTTCTAGCATTTGGAGAGAAATTTTTATCATTAAGGTCACTTAATATGTTGTTTATTTATAGAAAGGTATCATGATACATAGAGAAATGAGAATAACAAAGTCAATGAGGGTTGTGACAGAAATAAAGGAGAAAGGAAAAGTAGGGTAGAGAGTAGAAAAACCAAAGGGGAAAGAGAGGGAGAAAAGGAGGGGAAACAGGCACTAAGCATTTATTACCAGGCAAAATTATGGATTTTTGTCCATTACTCACTTTTATCCTATAATGTAAATATCCTGAGGTCAGGAACTGTTTCCCCCCAGGGCATAGCATAGTCCTGAGCAATATGGTAGATTCTTTACAAGGGAACTGAAGTGAACTGAACTGAATCACCATCCATTCCAGTCAATTTCCACAGGGTTCCTGTCTACCATAGGTATGCATGTTGACAGTACATCCATTCAGGGGATAGTCCCAATTTCAAAAAAAGTAATCATATATATTAAATGATGCTTTGTCAATACCACTACTAGGTCTGTTTCCAAAGGCGATCAGGGAAAAAGGAAAAGAACCTATATGTTCTAAAATATTTATAGCAGCTCTCTTTCTTGTGGGGCAGCTAGGTGGCACAGTGCATAGAGCACTGGTCCTGAAGTTGGGAAGGCCTGAGTTCAAATCTTACCTCAGACATTACCTTGTGACTCTAGGCAAGTCACTTAACCCCAATTGCCTTAGAACATCTGGGGCCATCCCCAGTCACCATGAAATATATTTTGCCACTGTACCCAGATGGCTCTGGAGGAGAGAGTGGGGTTGGTCACCTTGCACAGTCCTCCATCACTTCAATTCCCTGCAAGTCATGACATCACCCCGATGTCATGGTCCTCTTTGAGAACAAGGGAAAAACAAAATAGTTCTCTTTTGGGTGGCAAAGAACTGGAAATTGCAGGGATGCCATTCAATTGGGCAATAGCTGAACAAGTTTTGGTATATCATCTTGATGGAATGCTACTGTGCTATAAGAACTGATGATGAAATAAGGAAGAGGAAAATAAATAGAACCAAAAGAATGTTGTATACAGTAATAGCAATATTGTTTTAAGAACAACTTTGAGCATCTAAGTGATTGTGACTCTTATAAATACCAAAATTAACTACAAAGGACCTATGAAGGAAGACACTATCTGCATCCTGAGAAAAAAACTGATTAGCAGAAGAATTTATAAAATGATTATACATATTTATAGGTATGTATACAGATATTTGTGTCTAATGATAGCAATCTTTAAGGCGGGGGGAGAAAAAAAAGAAAAAAGTCACATAACTTTATTATATATTTAAAAGGAATAGCAAGTTATACATAATAGATTTGCAGTTTCATGTGCAGTCATCTTTTTTCCTATTTTACTGTTATGGAAATGCTTGTTTTATTTGTTAAATTCAGAATAAAAGGGGGCAGCTAGGTAGTTCAGGGGTTAAAGCACCAGCCTTGGATTCAGGAGGACCTGATCAGACACTTGACACTTACTAGCTGTGTGACCCTGGGCAAGTCACTTAACCCTCATTGCTCCGCAAAACAAAAACAAAAACAAAAACCAGAATAAAAATTTTTAAATAAATGAGGCTTTGCAAAATGAATAAACTTTAATTGTCAAAACATGTGACCCAATTTGGGGGTTCACCCTAACCATCTGACATGGTTTCCAATGATTTAGCTCTTATCATCCTCCCTGGCTGAAAGCCACCAGGGTTAAAAGTCAGAGGTTTTCAAATCTCCCTTATCCATTTACTTTTTGATTACTTCTCCAATATTTTTCCTAAAACAATAGGTCAGATTTTTCCCACAAAATTTTCTCCATGTCCCATGGGCTCTATATCCTCCCAGTTGTCCTGTGGTTTGTATTTAGTTGGAGAGACAATATATTTCTTTCTTGCCCCCAGTGGAAATACATAATTACATATTACATATATATAATAGTCACATGTGAAGATATTTTTGGCTTTCTTTTCAGTTTTCTCTTATCCAAGTTAAACAATCTCATTTCCTTTAACTTCTTTAAGGCCCCCCCCCCTTAGTTGCAACCCTTTAAATTAGAGCATTGTTTCTGTCCAAGGCATCATCATCTTTCCAAGTCTCCCTAGTTTGTAACTTCAGTATTATCGTGGATTCTTCACTCTCCCTCATATTACATATCCAGTTAGTTGTTAATTCTTTTTTTTTTTTTTTTTTTGCGGGGCAATGAGGGTTAAGTGACTTGCCCAGGGTCACACAGCTAGTAAGTGTCAAGTGTCCGAGGCCGGATTTGACTCAGGTCCTCCTGAATCCAGGGCCGGTGCTTTATCCACTGCTCCACCTAGCTGCCCCCTTTAGTTGTTAATTCTTACCAAGTCTACCATCACAACATTATTTGAATCTAACCCCTATCGCCTTAAGTCAGGCCCACATCACCTCTAACCTAGATTGTTGTAATTGTCAACAAATTAGTTTCCCTGTCCCAAGAGTCTTACTTCTCCAATTGATCCTATATATTGCTGCTAAAGTAATTTTTTCTTAAGTGCAAATATGACCATTCTTCGATAAACTCCAGTGGATTTTATTGCTTGTAGGATAAAGTATAAACCCGTCTGCTTAGCTTTTAAAGCCTCACACAGAGTGGCACCAATCTCTCTATCTCCAGTATCCTTGGATATGATTCTCCCTACCACAATCTGTGATTCAGCCTAAACTGAACTTCTCTCTGTTCCATCCTCCAATTCATTGCTTTTACACTGGTCACAGAGAGAGAGAGAGTGAGAGAGTGTGTGTGTGTGTGTGTGTGTGTGTGTGTGTGTGTGTTCATAAGGCCTCCCACATGTGTACAATTTTACTAATCAGTCAGAAGGTCCAATTACTCTAAGAAAAGAAAAAGTATTTCATGAAATGCCATAAATGTTAGGTAGCCTCTCTAACAAAATACACCATCAGTGGGAAGATTGTACCTGCACAGATTACATGTTGGTGTCAAATAAATAGGGGAAACGTGTGGTGTGACCACCCCACACATATGGGCAATGGTATCTTTGCTCTCTTTCTCTCCATTGAGCTGTACTTAATGCTGCCACCTATTGGATCTCTGCTGTAGTCTTCAGCTTGAGTTTCTACCTTTTAGAGCCACCTACTGGCCATTTCAATCCCTGCTTACCAGGGTGCCATAACTAGAACATCTCTTCTTGATAAGAGCGGTCTAACAACATGTTAGTCATTTATAAAACACCACATCCAGCTAAGAAGCCTTCTTTTATTACGGTTGAGGAAGTTTTAGACCTAGAGCAGTTACGTGGCTTTCCAAAGGTCACACAGCTGATCTAGATCATCTAACTCCTAGTCTAGCTCTCTTTCCATTTTCCTTTCTACTTTTCAACATTATGTTGTCACACATGGTCAGATATAAAATTAATAATACACATAATCTTCACCTCTGTTTATTAGGTCTAGAACTCTTTCTTATAAAGGAATTACATTATTCTGATCAGAGGTGTTCCTTATAAAACTAATAGACTAATGGAGTGACTAATAAGTTAAGGAGCTGCTGTGGGAACCTAGGATGAGTTCATTTTGGCATTTAGTACCTCTTTAAACAACAAAATTGTGTGAGGAATGGTAGTAGGTGGGTCCAGCTTTTTTTTTGTTTGGTTTGGTTTGGTTTTTTTGGTTTTTTTTAGTGAGGCAATTGGGGTTAAGTGACTTGCCCAGGGTCACACAGCTAGTAAGTGTTAAGTGTCTGAGGCCGGATTTGAACTCAGGTCCTCCTGACTCCAGGGCCGGTGCTCTATCTACTGCACCACTGAGCTGCCCCTGGGTCCAGCTTTTGAGCAAAAAGTATGAAGAAAAAGTGTGTGTGTGTGTGTGTGTGTGTGTGTGTGTGTATCAAGTCAACTTATATCACATGATATATAGTCTTTCTACCTCTTTAAATTTAGATATTATTGAAGCATAAGAGTAATAGAAATTAAATAAGAACATAAATAAGAAATAAGAGCAGAAGAAATTAATCTTATCTCCTTTTTGTAGCACAGAATGGATGAGCCTATATACTATATACTTCAACACACGAATGGATACATGAATGGATTGATGACCATACAGCATTCACTAGGGTTATATTGATGTTTAAAAAATGAGTTCTGGGGTCAAGGCACAACATGGACACTTGAAGAACCCACAGTTCCACAAATGAGGACAGATATCACACTTCTTCAGTTTTGCCCCAGCTCATCATACATTTGCAGTGCCTTTCCTAGACATATTCACTGATGGACTGACTACCTCAGTGAACTGCCCATCCAACTCTATAATATAGTCTCTTACGGCAATAAGAATTTTTCACTCATTCTTTCTAGTATAAATTTTTAGACTGATCTTATTTTTTAATTCTATAAAAGTTTTTATTAAAAAATTAACATTGTACATCAATACCACTAAGTGAGCTTAGTAAGTAATGTACTTTAAATTATTTTTTCAATACATGAACTATCATAATTTGTTCTTCACTCCAGGTCTTCATCAGAATTCTTTATCCATTCATTCATATTCACTTGTCCTCTCGTAGTTAATATTTATACTCAATTCTTCTGATTCTGGGTGGTTGTTGGGTTGTGGGTTTTTTTAACCTTGCGGTATTTCATAAAATTGTTTCCAAGTTTCTTTGTACTCCTCATACATGGAAGTCATCATTACATTATAACATTAAATTATATTAATCGAGGGGCAGCTAGGTGGTGCAGTGGATAAAGCACTAGCCATGGATTCAGGAGGACCTGAGTTCAAATCCAGCCTCAGACACTTGACACTTACTTGCTGTGTGACCCTGGGCAAATCACTTAACCCCAACTGCCTCCCCCAAAAAATAAAAAGTATATTAATCTATCACAGTTTTTAAAGCTGTTTCCCTATTATTGCTTAGGTTTTTTTCCAGTTAGAGATAATGCTACTATGAAAATTTTTAATAGCTTTTTTGTTTATTTTTATCACACTTTCAGTGTATTTTCCCAACTATGAAATTAATTAGGGGGCAGCTAGGTGGCACAGTAGAAAAAGCACCAGCCCTGTATTCAGGAGGATCTGATTTCAAATCTGGCCTCAGACACTTGACACTTACTAGCTTTGTGACCTTGGGCAAGTCACTTAACCCTCATTGTCCTGCAAAAAAAAAAAAAGTGACCATTCTCTTTTAAACGGTCATAAATCTATCTCACTGAACTGTATAACTCTGGGATTTGATCCATTCACCACAAAGTTGTCCATAAGTAAGACTATCTTGGAAAAACATACCATATAAGGAATCACTCATTTTTTTTAGCCTACACTGTTCACCCCTTAGGATACATAAAACTCAAGACCCATCAACCCAAAAAACCCCACAGTATTTTCTGTATATCTCTACATGATCCTTGTTCTTGAATATAGCTTTCCTTCTTGCATTCTTGCTTAACCTAGCCAGAATGGAAGCAACTCTTGAATGAATGTCCTGTATATGCTCTGTGAGAGCATGACCTTTTCTTGTATGTGTAAGCACATACCATAAGTTCATGCAGCTGTTGTGCAAGTTATTTTATCACCAAGAAGAAAAATGTCTCCTCTAAAAGACAGAATTGTGTAGAAAGGAATAACCCATGTATCACTTTAATTGGAGTAGCCTGCAGCTATTCCCAAGTATATTATTCATGGGTGAAGCCATTCACCAAAGCTATAGAACAAATCAGCCCCCGAATTGATGGAGAAAATGAGTACTTATTTCATGAGGGTATTTCTTTCATCAGCAAAGAAATAAAAGTGAATTTTCCACCACCACATTCTAAATTCCAGTAGAAAGACATATTATTTTAAAGAAACAGGATGATAATTTTTCATGCAAATCAGGTCCATTCCCCTTTTTTGAAAGAGAGTAATAATAAGAGATGGACCATAATGTACATTAAAGACTCAAAATTTTTTCTCCATTTCTTCAGACTTTAATAGAGTAGCAATTCATGTGTATTGTGACCATTTGCATTCATACTACAGAATATTTAATTTAGAAATTGTGAAATTTAATCTGATAGACAAAATACTGATTTTGAGCCAGACCTGATTAATCCTAGCCCTAACTGATTTGTATGACCTTGAACTAATCCCTCAATGAATGAACCAATGTATGAATTGATCAATTGAAAAAGCATTTATTAAGCATTTACCATGTACTAAGCAGTGAGGATTAAAATTTTAAAACCAATACAGTTCCTGCTCTCAAAAAGCTATGATATGATATGATATGAAGATACAACATATACAAGGGGGTTTTAACTATGAAAAAAATGGAAAAGCCTCATGGTCCCTAGATTGTGGCAGCAAAGCAGATGCTAATGAATCTTTAATGGTATTTCCACAGATAATAGCCTATCTTTTTGAACCACTCGACAGTGCCAAATACTTTCTTTTCCCAGTTTTCAATACTTTTCAATAGAAGCCAGGGGTTGCAGCACCTGGAGAAGCAGTTGCCAGGTCACATCTCCATGGGGTTGATTCCCTGAATGATGGATTTGGGAGCTGAGATAGAAACAGGGCTGGTGGTCTATGGAGTGTGACTATTCTTAGGGCTTTGGGGTTCAGGGTCGTGGGATGATTTTCTTCCTCACATTTGTTGAGGGAAATGGTAGATGACATGGTTAGAGTGGTTTAACTTGACCAGAACATGTCAGTTTCTGTGTGTGTGTGTCTCCACTGCTGCTTCAAGTAGGCTAGGTTGCTGGCACTGTCAATGGCACTTGGTTGACAGTTGGTGTGGGTGGCTAGCCACTTCTAAATAAGAGCTGCTTCCCTGAATAATGGCTTGGGGGGGGCAGCTAGGTGGTGCAGTGGATAGAGCACTGGCCCTGGATTCAGGAGGACCCGAGTTCAAATTTGGCCTAAGACCCTTGACACTTACTAGCTGTGTGACCCTGGGCAAGTCACTTAACCCCAATTGCCTCACAAAAAAAAAAATCATAATAATGGCTTTGGGGACTGGCCTGGAAGCTGGATTTGGTGGGGAAGGGACACTGATCACCTCAGTTTTTTCTTCTGTAACAGGGAAAAGTTTTAAATTTGTGCCTGTCTTCCTCATAGGAATGCTGTGAGAATAAAGGTGACATTATATATGTCATTTTATATACTTTGTTATCATCAATCATTGATAACAGTTAAATTCTCAAAATCTATTTGGAATAAGCTGGACTTCATTTACCAAAAAGGATGCTGAAGTAGATTGCTAGTTCAGAGTCAAGAAAGTAAGCCAAAGTCACAGGAAATCCCAGAGGGATCAGGAAGAGGAAAAATGATCATCCACTTTGGATTTGCCAGAAATTATACACACTGGAGTTTGGAGTCTTACCCATACCCTCCTGTTAGGTTCAGTTTGCTCTGCTGCTGAGAGTATTCTGTGTTCCTTATTTAAAAAAAAATAATGATTTATGACCTTCATATTGTGTACCATGTAGTCAAGTCAAGAAGTACTTATTATGTACCTACTATATGCCAGGCACTCTGTATACATACACATGTGTGTGCATACATATATACATGCATATATTTATATGTTTAAATGCTTTGGTGATTATAATATGTTATGCTATATTAAATTTGACTACACTGATGAAATTTATATCAAACCAGATTTTTATATATGAAGTTATCCAGGATGACCATTTGACCCTTCAGTGAAAGGCTGATGGTGGAAGAATGTTGACATTAATCCATTACTCTGAGTTTCTAAAGGTTTCTAAAGACTTGTGAAAATAGATAAGCAATAAGTGGTCTCTGAAAAGCTGTTCAATAGAAATTAAAAATAAGAAAATGTGTTATTTGATCAAGGACAATCATCAGCTGGATTTTACCCTTCTAGCTTTTTAGGACAGTACAATCTACCCTCTGCTTCTCTTTTTCTCCTTTAGGTGGTACAGAAGACAATTTGATAATTCATATATGGGTTTACAAGGTTCCAAGTTCTTACCTGGAGGTTTGAGAAAAGGTTAAATATGAAAGTGTTTTTTCATATTGTTGCTTAAAAACATCTTAGAAAAAAACAACAGCCGCAACAAACTGCTGTGTTTAGGCTCTAACTATAGTTTCACTGACTATAACCCACTATGATGTAGAGTTAATTATCAATACAGTTCTGGTTTTGGACCCATCCCAAGTGGTTTAGTTATTGGAAGTATTGGCATGGAAAGCATTTAGCAAGACCATAATGTAGATGGCATATTAAATGTCTTAGAGAAGAAGGAAGAATAGGGAAAATATCATATTTAATAGTAATAATAGACATTTGCATAGTGCTTTACGGTTTGCAAAAGCACTTTATGATACATTATCTCATTTGACTCTCACAATGATCCTGTGAATAGGTCGTATAAATATCATTATCTCCATTTTACTGGTGAGAAAACTGAAATTTAGAGAGGTTGTCACATAGCTAGAGGCAGGTTTGGAACCCGGATATTCCTGACTATAAGTTCAGAATTCTGTGCACTATATCATGCTCCCTCTAAGAGGGATTTATATGAATAATTATACAAGAGGAATTTTTAAAAGAACGTGGGGAATAAATAAATCATAAAATTATGGATAGCCCAAGCATTACATTGATGCCCACAAAATGTTAAAAGACCTAGAGGAAGTCTACCAAAGTATGGGGTATATCCTCTCTACAAGATTTTGGGGAAGAAAAAGGCAAGCGTTGCTCAGGATGCACTGATGTAAGGAGTGTACACATCTGTTAAATCAGGACTTGATCAAGGTAGAAGAACTTGAAACTTCCCAACTTGAAAATCCAAGCTTCATTTTATTTATCTACAAAATGAATACTTTCAATCTTATTTCAAGGTATTCGTAATATTTCTTCTCCCTAGGTCTTCTTTTGTGCAGTTTCTGTGGAGAATGTTTTCATGTGGGGAAATAAGGCACTAGCGCATGTCCCCTTAGAGAATGGGAATTGGGTTTCTCTCTCAATTTACTTTCAAAGTAACTTTTACTGGAATAGACCCAAGTTACTTTTGGTGCTCATCATCTTTTTGAGTTGCAAAGATTTATATATCTCTTTCTTTCTTTTGGCAAAAGAAAGTGATGTGACGTGATACTGGAGACATCTGAATGTTTACTTTGTCCTTGAAGGCTGTTAACAACACAGTAAGTAGGCCAATGTAGTCATTACCAAGGTAGAGTAATGGGGCCCTTAGACTAGCTCTCAAAATTTGTTGCATTGTGGGCAAACAAGCCCAATTAGCATTCTTGGCAATAATAAAATGAAGTAACCTCAATGGCTGTTAAATTTCTTGGGCATAAGCAGAAACCACCCAGGCACTTTTGTAAAGTACAAAAGCATCTGACTGAGAAAGGGGGACAAAGTGCCAAGATTAATTCATGGGGCTGTCTGCCATGCATTTCAACTGGAATTGGCCTAATACCCAACCCCTGATTTCATTTTCCTCATTTCCCCTCTGATCTGCTCTCAATAACAAGTACCTACCCCCACTGTCATACCACTCAAAAGGGAAACATGACTAATCTGTTGCTGAACTCTTAGAAGAAGATTTGCCATCTAATGAAGACTGAAATTTTTAAAACTTTTGAGGACTAAGCAAGGTCCTACCACTAACTCAATTGAGTATTACAAATCTTTTAATATTTTATATACTTTTTTACTTTACCTGTACCTCGTTCTCATTTATACAATGGGTTTACAAATTTGACCTGATTTTTTTGGTACTTAAATAATTCTTGAATGTAATATTGTGTTGTTGTTGTTGTACAGTTATTTCGATTATGTCCAACTCTTTGTGACTTCACTTGGGGTTTTCTTGGCAAAGTACTGGAGTGATTTGCCATTTCCTTCTCCAGCTCATTTTACAAATGAGGAATTGAGGGAAACAGAATTAAGGGACTTGCTTGGGGTCACAAGCTAGTAAGTGTCTAAGGTCAGATTTGAACTTATGAAGTCTTCCTGACTCCAAACCCAGCATTCTATCCATGGAGCCACCTAGTGGCCAAGTGTAATATATGGCCCAGATGATTTTCAAATCTTTTTAAAGACTAGTATCATCCTAGTGATATATGTGTGACATCACAGTTGCTGAAAAATGAAAATTATGGGCAAAAATGAGTCAGTTGATGAATAAACAGTTATTGGGCACCTACTACATGCCAGGCATCATGTTCATTGCTGGGGATACAAAGAAATACACGAGGGGGCAGCTAGGTGGCACAGTGGATAAAGCACTGGCCCTGGATTCAGGAGGACCTGAGTTCAAATCTGGCCTCAAACATTTGACACTTACTAGCTGTGTGACTCTGGGCAAGTCACTTAACCCTCATTGCCCCGTAAAAAAAGAAAAAAGAAACACACACACAAAAAGTAGCTCTTGTTGTCAAGTAATGCACAGTCTAATGACTGTCTAAGACAACATGGAAACAACTATATGCAAATAAAATATATACAGAATAAATTGGAACCAATCAGCAGAGGGAAGGCATTAGTATTAAGGGTGATCAGGAAGGATTTCTCATAGCAGATGAACAGCCCAAGTACTGCCCAAGTATCTACTTAGATATATGGCAGGATACACCAAGGATCACATGGGATGAGAAGGCATGGATAGGTTGCTATCATCATTGTTGGAAGGAGTACCCTGTTGATGAGATAGTTCCATTGAAGAATCATCATTGTCATCACTGCTTCTACCACCACCACCATCATCATCTTCATTGCTGTTGTTATTATTTTCCTCATCCAGAATCAGTCCCTCCATATCCTTGTGGATCTTTTTTTTTTTTACTTTAGCTATATTCTACTCAATATTATTATCCAAGAGCACATATTTCAGAATCATAGAATTTCAGAGTTGGAAGAGATTTCAGAAACCAAAGAGTAGAAACTATATCTCCAAAAAAAAGTTCCCTATAAAATTTACCTGGCTAGTGACCATCCCACCTTTGCTTAAAGACTTCAGGGAGCAGCTAGGTGGCTTAGAGGATAAAGCACTGGTCCAGATTCAGGAGAACCTGAGTTCAAATCCGGCCTCAGACACTTGATACTTACTAGCTGTGTGACCCTAGGCAAGTCATTTAAGCCTCATTGCCCCAACCCCCCCCCCCAAAAAAAAAAGACTTCAAGTGAGGAACCCACCACATTCCCAAGGAAGCCTATTCCACTTTTAGATAGGTCTGTAATTGTTAGGCAGCTTGTGTTTTTTGTTTTGTTTTTGTTTTTTAATTCTTAGCAACCTCTTCCTGTTGCTTCCATTCTTGTCCTTTGGGGACACACAGGACAAATCTATGTGATTGTCCTGCAAATGCTTGAAAAAAAGCATCATGACTTCCCTAAGTCTTCTCCTCTCCAGGTTATCTATGCCTACTTCCTCCAAATGATTTTCATATTATATTAACTTTAGATCCTTTGCTATCCTTATCACCTTCTCTGGCAACCTTTATAGTTATCAATGTCATTCTTAAATGGTGGTGCCCAGAACAAAATCTTGCAGATGTGTTCTCATCGGGGCACATGGGACTATCACCTTCTTATTCCTGGATTCTAAGTTTCTCCTAGTATGTACAAGTCCTAATATCCTTCAAAACCAACTTTTCTAAGAGGTAGCCTTCTGGCGATCTACTTGGATAGAATTATAGAAACCACTTCTAGTTGGAAGATCTTGTTAACTTCCGGTCATTTGTGGTTGCTACAAACATGCGCCCAATAAGTTAAATTTCATGAAAAGTCTGGAAGTTCACATAGTTACTGGCAGCAGTGTTGGAAAAGGATATCCCATTGTTTATTTTGTGTGGACAGGCCATCCGTTTCAGAAGTCCTTTTTTTAATGCTTGACGACATTTTCTTTGTCTTGTTTCTTTATTTCAGCTTTAGCTTATTTACTCGAGTAAATAAAATCAGAAACAATAACAGATACTATCAAAGTTAGAAGTATATTCTATAATTATTAACTGTTCTAAAAGATAAGGGTTACTAAAACAGTGACTATCATGATTTTTTTTTAAAAGACACATAGGTCACATTTAAGCACTTTGGGAATTTATTAGGAAATCTCATTTGGGAAACATAAGAAACATAAACTAATGGGATGAGAAAAGACTTCCTTAAATTAAAGATTTTCTTAAATTCTTCTGGATCCTAGGCAGGGATGTTATTTGAAGGAGAGCAGGGATTGATGGGAGAGAGAGAAGACAATCCACAAACATGGGGATGGCACTTCACTCCAGAAGTGAAGACTCTGATCAGGAATAGGGTTTCAACAGCAGCAGCAGGAACCAAGGCATTGACTTGGGACAATGCCAACGAGAATCTGGACCGAATAGAGCATGGGAGCTATGATAATCTGGGTGTGTTGTGCTACACAGAAGCAGGAAGGTAGGATCAGAACAGAGATATATGCAAACAATGTCTTCACCCACGTCCTAGTTCCACTCAAGCTACTGGGGCTTCCTCCTGGTGGTATTATAAATTTGTTTATACAGAGATGAGGAAAAACTTTTCTGGGGAGGAAAGAAAGAAATAACTTTTCATTTGTTGATGGGTTCAGGGATGAATGACTTTTTATGTAGTTTGTAATAAATGTATTTTGTATTCATATGTCTATTGAAAACTTTCATTTCCTTAGGAGAACTGTATATCCTAAAAAATGAGGTTAATCTAGATGACAGAGAGAGAAGGGAAGGAGGAAGAGGGAAAAGGAGAGGCAAAGAGAGGAGAAGAGAGAGATGAGAGGGATGGGAGTGAATACAAGCCATACCAAGGGGGCTAGAAAGACACTTGCTGAGATTGAATCTGGGTTGACTTCCCCGAGTAGAGAAGTATTGGTACTCTACTTGACACTTGGGTTCCAGGTAGAATTGTGAGGTCCTTGAGGACATAGACCATCTGTCAAGTACCTGAGAAAAATACAATGTCTTCTACATCACACATGTCAAACACAACACACTTGAGTGAGTGCAGCCAGAATCAGATTAAAATGCCGTTCCTATCTGATTTGAATGTATTGATTTATTAATAATTGTTCAGTCATTTCAGTCATACCTGACTCTTCATGACCTACTTTAGAGTTTTCTTGGCAAAGATATTGGAGTGGTCTGCCATTTCCTTCTCCAGCTCATTTTACAGAAGAGGAAACTGAGGCAAACAGAGTAAAGAGACTTACCCAAGGCCACCAAGATATTAATAATCTTTTTATCTATATCTGTATCAATAAACATGTGTGGTTTCTAAGTCAGTATATGTCCTGGGAGGATCTTTATATATGGTTTAATGGCCTTCATTTCTATTTGGGTTTGATATCACTGAAAAGAGGTAAATGAGCTTTTATGTGAAGACCCTGGTGTCTGGGAACATAGCATTTCCTGAGGGAGCCCATTGCATTTTTGTATAGACACAATTGTTGGGAAGTTTTTCTTTATATCAAACCCAAATTGGTCTTTTTCAGTCTATGTCTTTGCCCCCACTTCTGTATTTTGGGGTCAAGCAGTTATTAATCAGTGAACATTTATTAAGTGCCTCCTGGGGTGCCAGGAATTGTGGTGAGTGCTAGAGATTTAAAGAAAGGCAAAAAAATAGTCCCTTCTCTCAAGGAACCAACAATCTAATGGACTAAATAGAAAAATCCGATCCCTCTTCCCCATTGCAACCCTTCAAATACTTATAGGCAGCAGCTATCATGTCCTATTGTTCCCCCTCTCCACCGCCTGCCTTCCCTTCCCTTCTAGAGACCAAATTCTTTAGTTCATTCAATCAATCCACATATGGCATAAATTCAACACCTTCCTAAAATCTATTACCCGTAACTGAATTCCAGATGGGGTATGACTAGGACAGAGTGCTGTGGACCTGTCACTTTGTTATTTCTAGACGTTGCTATCCACTTTCTGTTAGTATAAGGTTGCGTTTTCTTGACTTTCCTGGCTGCCAATCACACCATTGACTTATGTTGACCTTGCCACCCACTAAACCTTGAAATCTTTTTTTCAGATGAACTGCTGTCTAGCCATGCCTCCCCTAAGTTACACTTGGGAAATTGGCCTTTTGCTTCTGTCAAAAAAAGACCATAGAGTTCAGTATTTGAAGAAGCTTTACTAACCAGAATGGAATTATGGACATTCCTAATTTTTCAAAGTAAATGCCATGTTTCATAGCTACTTCTCAATTTAGCAGCAAAAAACCCCATTGTTCTTTTTTGAAAGCTATTCATTTCAAACAGCAAATAGATAAGAAACACAATAACCTAAGAACCTATCCCAAGTTTATGTTTTCTTGAATCTACCATATTTGCTCTGATGTTTCCCTCCCCCATTATAAGGAGTTCAAATGCAATCTGTTTCTGCCGTTCTACTCTGTTTCTGCCCTTAGAGTCTGTTCTTAGTTGTCAGTCAGTCACAAGAGAAGGAATTAGCCTGGATACCAGTGCATTACACAGGATAAGACTGACCCTCACTGCTGAAAATAAGTGAAATATTGTCCTGACCAAACCTTCAAAGGCTCTCCCAGAGGAACCGTAGGATCATAGGTTCAGAGCAAAAAAGGGGTCTTAACTTATGGAGTCCAACCCCTTCATTAAAGATGAGGAAACTGAGGCGTAGTCAGACAGAATGACTTGCTTAGGGGTCACACAGCTGGCTAGGTATCCTAACTTCCATGGCAGCTAGGTGGCAGAGTGGATAAAGAGCCAGGCCCAGAGCCAGGAAAACTTGAGTTCAAACCTGGCCTCAGACACTTACTTACTAGCTGTGTGACCCTGGGCAAGTCACTTTACCCTGTTTACCTCAGTTTCCTCATCAGTAAAATGAAATGGAGAAGGAAATGGCAGACCACTACAGTATCTTTGCCCCCAAAAGGGATGGTGGGGTGGGGGTCAGGAAGAGTCTAAGACAATTGAAAACAACTTAATACCAACAATCCTGTCTTCCTAGGGAAGGATTACTTGATTCCCTTCATATTCTAACTTCTTTCTATGTGCAGAAGGATTCATATTCAGGGCTACACTTTAAATCTAGAGATCATTATAGGTCTCTAGGGAAGGCAGAAGACTACTGAAAGGAGAGAGAAGTTATCTTAACTGTTTACAGGTTCAGAAAGAATAGTTTGCAATTTTTGTTGGGTTACATAGAATGTGCTCTGTAGCTCATGCCTTGGTAGCTTGAGGTAGGTAATGTAGAAAGTAAGGGTCCTTTTCTTTTCCATCTGCCTGCCACCTCTGTCTTTGTCCTTAACTCCCCTTGCTTGCCTTCCCCACCTCAGCTTCACTGGATACCAGGATTACTTTGGAGCACAGCTCAGGTGTAGCATCCTTACAGGAGGCATTCCCTGAATTCCTGTTATGCTCTTCCCCCTCTGAAATCGCTTTATATTTTTTCTGCATATATTTTGTGTATATTTATGTTTCATTTTTACTTTAAATTCCCAGCACAATGCTCGACACAGGTAATAGACCCTCAGTAAAAGCTAATTGATTTGAGGCAGCTAGATACAGTGGATAGAGCACTGGCCCTGGAGTCAGGAGGACCTGAGTTCAAACCTGGCCTCAGACACTTGACACTTACTAGCTGTGTGACCCTAGGCAAGTCACTTAACCCCAATTGCCTCACAAAAAACAACAAAAACAACAACAACAGAAAAAGCTAATTAATTTGAATTATATTAACTTTTTATTCATTCATTATTCATTAATTGATGGGTTGATTTGTTTATTTGTTTAGCAAAGACCTAGGCTTGGGCTAAGTTCCTCTGCTCCCAGGGGAATCCTGAGGTGGGAGCATAAGCAAAAGAGGTATTTATTTAGTGTCACAGGGGAGAAGTGGTGGTTCTTAGGTATTCCTCAATAAAGAATTAAATTCTCACACACCGTCCAAATAGAATTAAAGTGGTGGGGCAACTAGGTGGCACAGTGGATAAAGCACTGGCCCTGGAACTGAGTTCAAATCCAACCTCAGACACTTGACACTAGCTGAGTGACCCTGAGCAAGTCACTTAACCCTCGTTGCCCTGTGCAAAAAACAAAACAAACAAACAAACAAAAATTAAAGTGGTCTTTTATTTGGAGCTAGAGAAAGTGACCCAGTGGGAAGTCAAAGACTTCACCCCTTGGGGAGGAGGGCTTAGAAACATCCTTCTCCTCCAACAGAGAGAAGATAAAAGCTTTTATAGAGGATAAATGGGGTGTCCACTTGAAAACTGGAAGGTTCCCTTTTGGGTGGGTTGGGAAAGGCTTGAATACTTGTCATATTCCTGAGAGTCGAGGGTTGTTTTTTTTTTTTTTTTAATGATGGTCCTGACCTTTGGAGTTATCTCTGTCTCCTAGCTCAGGTCAAGTAGTAGCCATGCCTAATTGACTTTCCTGCTATAGAATTTTATCTCCCCTTTCTTTTTAGGTATGTCTGCCAGGATATGTAGTTGGTCAGTGTAAACTTTAATAATCCCTTGATTCCTCGATATGTCTGTCCTGTTATCTGGTCATCTTTGATTTTGCTTCTCACAGGAGAAACTTGTTCTGATTTATCCTAAGCCCCATGTTATCTAGCAAACAACCCCCAATTGTGAACCCTCCTTGTGTGAGCCCAGACCTTCAAAAAAGGCCACAGGTTCGCTAGATTTTAGCAAAATTTTTGACAAGATTTTTTCATGGTTTTTTTGTGTACAAGTTGGAGCAATATAATATATACACTACCATAGTGTTTGTCAAATTATTAAACTGAATCAAAATGAACCAGTGAGAATATAATAATCCCCTTCACTACTCCCATTCCCACTCTTAACACCATGGAGATGACCATCAAATCAATTGTTTTAAAAAAATCTCTCCTGAGAATCTTGGGATAGAAGCAAGCTCTATCAAGAGTGGGACTCCAGGACTGATTTAGTCCTTTGCATAGTTCTCTGAACATGGAATACATTCTTTTTTTTTTTTTTCCTCTTTTTTTTTTTGGTGAGGCAATTGGGGTTAAGTGACTTACCCAGGGTCACACAGCTAGTAAGTGTTAAGTGTTTGAGGTCAGATTTAAACTCAGGTACCCCTGAATCCAGGGCCAGTGCTCTATCCACTGCGCCATCTAGCTGCCTCCAATGGAAGACATTCTAATAAATCTTTGCCAGTGATGAACACTGCACACAGTAAATGTGACAGAGAAGCCCATAAGGATCTAAGTAGAGCAGGTTTCTAGCTAGTGTAGTCATTGTTGAGTTCATCTCAGCAGACACCACCAAGTTAACTGGCAATTCTTAACTTTTATGCTTGTCTTTATTTAGAAGTTTAAATTTCCAATTTTCTTTTCATGACTCATAGGCTGGTTGATACACCTAGGAGTTTATTCATCTTTGTGCCCCCCATGGTGCTTTGCATATGGTACATGCTCAATAAATATTTGTTGAATGAATAATTGTTGCCAAGGCAATGGAGCTTCTAATGAATTATGACAAAGTAATTATACTGATTTGGCTTTTCCCAGCAGGGAAGCTAGATCTAAACTTGATCATTTAACCTTCTCGAGGTTAGGAATGCTTTAACCATTCCCCAGAGAAATAGTACTTTGTTGAGAAATTCAATTGAAACCTAAAACTAATTAGCATTGCTCTTAGGAATACAACTACTTTAAAGGGAAACAACCAGTATTAAACAACTGAATTGGTTGTTGTGTACACAAGTTGTTACTAAAATGTCACTGCAGGGAAAAAGTCAGAGGTTATAGCAGTTATTAACCACAACTTGTAGATAGCATCAGTCAGGGCAGTGGGTCTTTTCCCCCTTATGGTTGTAAAATATTTACCTAAGCTGAAGTGAGTCACGTTAATACAATGTTGGAGTCACAGTCTGGAAGACCCAAATTCAAATTTCTCCCCTGACATTTACTAGCTGTATAACTGTGGGCCAATTACTTTTCTGAATATGATGTTATTTGGGAAATAGATCCAGGTGTAATTGAATTAATGCTGGTCTCATTTTAAGTGAAATTGATTATTATTATGCTATGTCAGGAAATGTGTGTGGTTTTAAGCTTTTCCCTCAGTTCTGTGATTTGTAATATGTGCCTAATATTAGTTGAACAATTCATTGTTTTAGAGATATTGTTAGGATGTGAATTCTTTCATTCTTTTGAGTTATAAATTTAATTGTTAAAATATTGGTTTACATATGTTTTAAATTTTAAAAAAACTTTTTTAGAAATATAAAAAAATTAAAATTTTAAAAAACAACAATTACTTATTTGAACCTTAGGTATCACCCCAAGGCTATGTTATAGATTGGTGTGATTTTATTGACCTAAAATGGATCTATACCTGCCTTACATTCTGAGAGTATTTCTTAAAATTGTTTCATTATTTTAAGTATCAGAAAGCAAGAACTATTATAATTCAGCTTCTTATATATCAATGAAGCTTCAGCTGTTGTGATATTCTTTTTTTTTTTTTTAGTGAGGCAATTGGGGTTAAGTGACTTGCCCAGGGTCACACAGCTAGTAAGTGTTAAGTGTCTGAGGCCGGATTTGAACTCAGGTACTCCTGACTCCAGGGCCGGTGCTCTATCCACTGCGCCACCTAGCTGCCCTCTGTGATATTCTTTTAAACTGTTTGGGAGTCAATTATTTCCTCTATATTTCCACGTAAAATTTTCTCTGAATTTTTTTTTTACCAGAACTGTGATTTTATTGGTGTAGGAAACTTCCTCTGCCAATGCTGATCTGCACCTCTTCTCCAGTTAATAGTTTTAGAGGAATGAGAAAGTAAGTGACCTCCACAGGATCATATCTGAGGCAGGACTAAAGCCTAAGTCTTTCTTATTGACTCTAAAACCAGCTCTGGAATTGTCTAAGCCCTCAAAACATGGGGAAAGGCAGGGTGGTCCAGGGGAAAGAGTGATGGATCTAGAATCAGGGGTTATTGTTCAGTTTGTTTGTTTTTTTTCAGTCACCTCTGACTCTTCATGACCCCATTTGGGCTTTTCTTGGAAAAGATACTGAAATAGTTTGCCATTTCCTTCTCCAGCTCATTTTACAAATGAGGAAACTGAGTAAAAGCAGGTTAAGTGACTTGCTTGGGGTCACACAGTTGCTAAGTGTCTGAGGCCAGATTTTAAACTCAGGAAGATGAGTGCTGTATCCACTGAGCATGCCACCAAGCTGCCCTGGAATCAGAAGGTCCCGGGTTCAAATCCTAGCACTGCAGCTTATTGTCTGAGTGACATCACCTTGAGCAAGTCACACTTCTGTGGGCTTTAATTTTGCAGCTGTAAAACAAGGCAGCTGGACTAGCACACCCTGTTAAGGTCCCTTCCAGGTCAAAATTTATGATCAGAGGATTTGATGCCTGTCAATAATTCCCTAAGCATTTATTAAGTAGCTTCCACGTACCAGACATTGCCCTAGGCTAAAGAGAGAGAGAGAGAGATTTTAAAATATATATTGACATACATAAGATTTGAATGTTTGTTTCTTGGAAATTTCTGTAGTTATTCAAATTGATCTGTTTCTACAGTTGAAAGTTCTGCAAACAAAAGTAATAACATGATCTATGTTAAAGTTATATCATGCACCTATTGGCATTAGTTCATTTCCAGTCCCTTCAAACATCAAGTGATTACAAAGATAATGTAAATAAATGGGGAAATTGCTGTTTAGGAAATCAAATCTTGCAATTAGCTCTTCATTCAACTTTTCTGTGAAGAAGTTTTGTTCACTGAGATTTGTTTTACCTGCTTATTTGCTGTGCCCCAGTAGTAGAATACAGAGCATCTGGTGCGGTAGATAGAGTGCCAGGCTTGGAGTCAGGAAGACTCATCTTCCTGAAATGTAATAATTAAATGTTGATTTTTTTTTTAAATCTAGTTCTCATGGATCCCAAGTTAAGAGCCCCTTCGTTAGAGGGAGAAACAAAAATGAATGATTTACTGGCAGCCCTGGTGAAAATAGGTTTGGTGGAGAAAGAAAAAAAGCAAATGGTTAAAACGTTCAGGGATAGTATGAGAATAGGATAGGATGTCTACGGGGTCTGGCTATATTTCTATAGATATTTCCTTAAACAAATAAAAACTAGCATAAAGTAGAGGAAAAAAGAAAAACCCAGGAAGACTAATTAACCAAAATGGAAGAGCAGGAAAAACATTTTCTGTATCTTTCCTCTGCTATAAAGAACCATTTGAGAGCTTGTTTTTTCAACCTGAGAGGGTACATTCAAACTCTCTAAGGAGGAATTTCCCATTTGTTTGGAGGGTAGATGTCAGAATTTATGAGAATAAAATTAGTCATTTTTTTAAAAATTGATGTCAAAATTTGTATCTTACATGTAATTTGGGAAAATAAAATTCTAAATATAAACTTTTTAAAAAAAAAGAATAGGGGACAGCTAGGTGGTACAGTGGATAAAGCACTGGCCCTGGATTCAGGAGGACCTGAGTTCAAATCTGGCCTCAGACACTCAACACTTACTAGCTGTGTGACCCTGGGCAAGACACTTAACCCTCATTGCCCTGCCAAAAAAAGAAAAAAAAAGAATAAAACTAGTCAGTACTTGATAATGACTATGATTTCATATGTTCCCTAGAGGTGGGATAAAAAGTGTATTTTGTTTGTGATATTTTCCCAAGCTTCACAAAGCATTAAATGCCCAACTTTTGGTGTATTACAGATTGGAAAGACCAAAATAAAGTGAGAACTATACATGAAGAAGAGTCCCCGTCTACTTAGCCCTCACTGAAGTAGATAAGAGACTAACCACCACTCTTACGGCATCCAGGATTGTAACTGACAATTGTAACAAGGAAGAGAGATGCGGGAATGAGCAGGTATGTAAGGAATAGATTATGAAATCAAATTTACTTTGGCCCCATACCCGGTTTTTGTTGTGGTGGTTATATACTCATGTGTTTGACCTGTTTATAAAGTGATAGGGAATGTTAAATATCACTCTTTTGATAGTGTGTCATTTTCTGTGATTTATTTTGGGCTCCCAGAAGTTAATTATTAGCATGAGCCATTTTTCTCAGTCTGCCCAGAGACAGTGTTAATTTTGACATTTTCAGACATAATGGTTTTGCAGTTCATTAGATGGTGAGCTAGTGGGATAAAGAGACAAATAATTCAGAAGCCTTAGAATCATTTTTTAAAAAAGGTAATAAGTTATTTCTGAGAGAGAAGACTCTGTAGCCCTATTCTGCTTGGTCCTGAAAAGCAAAACTAGGAACTGTGGGTAGAAATTATTAGTCAGATTTTAGCCCAAAGCAAATAAAAACTTCCTCTCAATTAGAGTGGTCCAAAAATGTAATGAGATACTGAAGTCAGGAGAGGATTTCCCCTCATTAGAGGCTGTTTGGCCACTTCCCAGGAATGTTGTAAAGGTGATTCCTATTCAGATATCATTGGACTAATTGACTTTGAAGTGTCTTCCAATTCTAAGATTATATGATTCTATAATTCCTCCCTTCTCATGAAAGCCTCCACCTACTCCTGATTCCTACGTCTCTTCGTGTTCCTTCTATTTCCTTTGCTTTACCTTCCTGTTCTCTTGATCTCTTAAAGTAGGTATTCTCAAAATTCTGACCTTGTCCTTCCATTTTCATCTTTTTATACTCTTTCTTTTGTTAATTGCATTCATTCCTCTGGCTTCAATTATGATCCCTACTTAAATGACTCCCAAGACTCTGTGTCCAAGTTTAATCAGCCCTTGAGCTCCTTAGATATTCGGGTATCTATAAGAATTATCCCATAATCATCTCAAACTTAATATGCCTTGATTGAATATGTATAACCTGTTATCAAATTACTGTCTCAAGGAAGGGGAAAGGAAGGGAAGAAGGGAGAGAATTTGGAACTCATCATTTTAAGCAATGAATGTTAAAAATTGTTTTTACATGTGATTGGGGAAAAATAAAATATTATTAAAGCAAAAAAATCAAAATCATCTGGTAATTATCATAGGAAAGTGGAAAAAATTAACATTTTTTTCCAAGTGGGTCTTAGTAATGGCCTTAAGAGCCAGAAATAATGGGAATTCTTTTTAAGTTCTCTATAATTATGTACTATGACTAGACTATAAATGTGAGTTATTTTGTTTTCATATTTCAGTCAATAAATAAAAATTTCTTAAGTGCCTACAAACTCCACCCTCCAACTAATATGCTCTAAACAGAACTTATTACTTGGCTTCTCTACTTTTGACTTCATTATTTCTGTCTATATAGTACCAAACTTCATCCGATTTATGATATTTGCTACCTTAGTATTGGAGGCAGCTAGGTGGCTCAGTAGATAGTGTTCTGAGCCTAGAGTTAGGAAGACCTGATTTCAAATCCAGATCAAAACCAGACTGTGACCCTGGACAAGTTATTTACTTTGCCTTAATCCACTGGAGAAGGAAATGGCAAACCACTTCAATATCTTTGCCAAGAAAATTCCATGGACAGTATAGTATGGTCTACAAGGTCATAAAGAGTTGGACATGTCTGAACAACAACAACCTTAGGGGCAGCTAGGCGGCGCAGTGGATAGAGCACCGGCCCTGGAGTCAGGAGTACCTGAGTTCAAATCTGGCTCAGACACTTAACACACACTTACTAGCTGTGTGACCCTGGGCAAGTCACTTAACCCCAATTGCCTCACTAAAAAAAAAAACAAAAAAACAACCACCTTAGTATTATCTTTTATTCTTCCTTCTTCCTTGTCTTTTATAGCTAGTTATTTTGAATTCCTGTTCATTTTAGCCTCACCAAATGTCTGCTGCACTCATCTGTTTTCATTGTATTCTCTAATTACCACCTACCTGAAATGACTATAATAGCTTAACAGATTTTTTAAAACCTTTTTCTATTTCCTCTCTCTCTCTCTCTCTCTCTCTCTCTCTCTCTCTCTCTCTCTCTCTCTCTCTCTCTCTCTCTCTCTCTCCTTGTTTCCTCATTTCCTGTGTAGCTTTACCTTTCTGGACCTCTGTTTCTTCATCTATAAAAAGGAAGGGATCAGGCTCAATGATGTCGGTCACACCTTTCAGCTTTAAGCCCTATAATTGCGTACAAATGGTCTGAAATAAGAGAGGGAAATGCTTGTGGACGAGAATGAATAGGTTTTCTGTTTATTTTATTTTATTTATTTATTTTTTTTTTAGTGAGGCAATTGGGGTTAAGTGACTTGCCCAAGGTCACACGGCTAGTAAGTGTTAAGGGTCTGAGGCCAGATTTGAACCCAGGTACTCCTGACTCCAGGGCCGGTGCTCTATCCACTGCGCCACCTAGCCGCCCCAAGGTTTTCTGTTTCAAATAGGAAAGGGTTGTTCAGAGAATCTCTAGATGTTTTTTTTGTGCTTTTGCACTGGCATGAGAGATATTTTGCATCATTCTGCCCTAGTCCTACAAGGTTGGAAATAGTGTTTTCCCTCTGATCTTAGAGCCTGGACTCTAATGACCAAGAATGATGAAAGAATGATAATGAGGAGAGGGCTCAGGGTTGTTTTTTTGTACTCTCTCCTCTACAATCTTTTTTTTTTTTTCAGAAATCCAATTATAGGTCTAAAAGTGGGTGAATATGTGGAATCAGAGAAGGGGCATATACATACTTGGACTCAAAGGTCAACCATCCACAGAGAGGGTATGGGAGATAGGACGAGAAGGAATGTTAAGTGAAAAAGACAAGGGGGTGGAATTAACTGACTTCAAGTTAAAGGGTGACATGCCTTATATGGGTAATGTTTGATAATTCTGTCAAAAAGGTTAGTGCAGTCATGGGCTGCATTGATAGAAGTGTAATATCCAGAATAAGAGAAGTGATAGTCCCAAGCATCTAGTTGGTGAAGAATTTAGAGCACTGGGCCAGGAGTCAGGAAGACCAGAGTTCTAATCCCACTGCAGACACTTACTAGTCAGTATGACCATGGGCAAGTCACTTAACCCCTATTTGCCTCAGTTTCCTCATCTGTAAAATGGGGATAATAATAGCATCTGCCTCCCAGGGATGTTGTGAGGATCAAATGAGATAATAATTGTAAAGCATGCTTAGCATGGTGCCTGGCATGTAATAAATGCTATATGTTAGCTATTGTGATTATTACTATGTGATATTGTGATTTGCCTAAGGTCACACATAGTAACAAACTCTGAATTGGAACTACAGTAGGAACCCCGAATTGGAACCAACTGATTGCTGGTCCAGTATTCTTTCCATCACAGCAATCATTGTTGTGCTCCAGCATTCAATACAAAAACTTTAAAGATGTTAGTGTACACCATGTAACAACAATCTCTGTTTAAAGGCTAGATGTTAATTGGTTCCAGAAAAAGAAAATTAATGAGGTTTTGGGTTAAGTTAATAAGTGTTACTTTGCACTTGGGACCTACTAAGCACTCATAAAATATCTTTTGGCTTCAATTTTTAAAAAATTTTCAGAGTGAAATACTGAAATAGATTCAGGAAATATGTAGCTGAAATACGCAGGATTCCAAGATGCTGTAAAAATCATGATTATTCGATTTCATATATTGGTGAATATATACTTTCTCATCCATTTCTTCTACACAAAGAGCAAGTATCTTGCTTCAGATGGTTCCAGACTGAGAAAATACAAAAGAGGAAAACATACTTTGAGTACAATTCAGAAAGGGGTGGCAAGGAGAGTCAATGGAGAAGAAATAGGGATGAGTTTAGGGGAGTCATTAAGGTAACATGATATAGTGGAAAGAATACTGGATTTGCAGCCAGATGACCTTGGTTCAAATCCTTACTTTTCCATCTGCTACCTGGAGCAAGTCACTTAACCTGTGTGAGCCTCTCTTTATCTCTAAAATGGGAGGATTGACCTATATGATCTCTTAAAATTCCTTTCA
This sequence comes from Dromiciops gliroides, assembly GCF_019393635.1. Taxonomy (NCBI): domain Eukaryota; kingdom Metazoa; phylum Chordata; class Mammalia; order Microbiotheria; family Microbiotheriidae; genus Dromiciops; species Dromiciops gliroides. The sequence continues at coordinate 558,984,330 of NC_057862.1, read as the reverse complement.
GTTCTAAATCTACAATACTATGATTGGGCAAAGTTGGAGAACAAAGTAATAAATGTATTGATGTATTGAAATGAGAAAGATAATTCCCAGACTAAATTAGGTTAAAAAAGAAAAGAAGTTAGAGAAGAAATATATGGAAAAGTTAGGAACAGTCTTAACCCCATTACTTTGTAATATTGGGGGAAGAGGAAGGTCTGTTTAATGAGCCGGCTGTCTGTTAGTTTTCACTATTTATAGGTATAGTACTAGCTAATTTTCTGAATGACTACTAAATCACCAGAAGCCAGGTTGCACCAAAGCAGAGTTAGAGAGCTCTGGGCATAGCCAAGATTAACTGTATCTCCCAGATGGTTGTAATTTTGACCAAACCCTACTTTCTATCACTCCCCTTATGCTAGAGTATGGGCACAAGGATAAATATTCCAGGGACATATGGAACAACAGTCCACTTCTAGTGTTCTGCTCCTAAAATAGTTTCTTGCTTGTTATTAAATCATACTTGGTATAAAGTGATTTCCAAATCATTCCCATGCTCCAGACATCTGAGTTTTTCACCATCTTTCTCCTTTCCCCAATTGGCATCTTGTACTACACCTGTGATACTGCTTGGTTTAAAGAGTGCTGAGGGGGCAGCTAGGTGGCGTAGTGGATAAAGCACCAGCCCTGGATTCAAAAGGACCTGAGTTCAAATCCAGCCTCAGACACTTAACACTTACTAGCTCTGTGACCCTGGGCAAGTCACTTAACCCTCATTGCCCCACCAAAAAAAAAAAAAAAGAGAGAGAGAGAGAGAGTGCTGAATTTGAAGTCAGGAGACCTAGCTTTCAAGTTTTAGCCCAATACTTATTAACCCTGTGATCCTTCTCAAGTCTCCTAACTAATCTGAGCCTTAGTTTCATTACCTGCCCTATCGGGTAATTATAAGAAAAGTGTTTTACAGACCTTAGAGTCCCATAGAAATGTGAGTCATTATTATTGGCTTACACATTCTGTGGTTCCTAGCCTGCTCTACTGCCACCCCATTCCTCAACACCCCCCCAACACACACACACACACACACACACACACGAAATGAAATTTCTTTAGATATATTAAGTGATAAAGAATTCTAGAGTCCTTCTGTTCTTTGCACTCCATTTTCAGCTGAAGGCAGATGTTGCCATCATCTGGCTAACACTTTTAAAGTCACTGCACCCAGCACTGAGTTTTTCTATACTATGCTTTTTTTCTCATCCACTTTTCTAATACTCTTTACCCCTGCTCCAATTTCATCCAAGTCCACAAAATGTCACTGGGAAGCCTGGTTGCAATGAAGCAAAAGAAGTTTTTCTTTGCCCAAACTGGGAGGATAATTAGCCCCCAGAAATGAGAAGGTAGAGCTGGACATTAGCTTTGGGACTTTTACAGAGACCTTAACTGTCTCTGTTATTACCTTTTTTTTTTTAATTTCAGAATTTGGAGAAGTTGAGTGCTCTCTTACTCTAAATATGTTGAGCCTTAAAAAGCAGAAAGATTTCTTTAATGAGACCATAGAGATCCCAAATGTGGGGCTTTGGTTATATAGGAATGAAAACTAGAGCCTCCTAATTCCTGCTAACCATAGTCCCTGATCTCTCTTCAACCAGCTGTTTATTGAGTATCTACTACAAGGAACTGTAGGTTTAAGAAAAAATTCTAAGACATGGCAGTTGCTCTCAAGGAATTTACCAGCTACATGGGAAGACAAGATCAACACACCTGAAACAATTAGCAAGCAATGCTTTGTTATTGCTGAGTGATTTCAATCGTGTCTCTTCATGACCCCATTTGGTGTTTTCTTGGCAAAGATAGTGGAGTGGTTTGCCATTTCCTTCTCCAGCTCATTTTACAGATGAGGGAGCTAAGGCAAACAGGGTCAAGTGACTTGCCCAAGGTCACACAGCTAAGTGTGTGTTTGAGTAAGTGTAAGTAAGTGTCTGAAGCCACATGTGAACTCAGGAAGAGTTCAGGCCTGGCACTCAATCCACTGAGCCACCTAGCTGCCTGTAAACAATAGCAAGCTAGATATAATTGTTAAATTTCATAGCAAAGAGAAGGCTTAGAAGAATTTTTAATGCCTTTTCTTATGAGATTTCTGGTAATTTAGGTTTTTTACATTGTTCCATGCAATAGTGTCAAACTCAAATAGAAATAGATGCGGGACACAAAGTGACTTAGAAAACCACAAATTAACATTATCTATGTTGTATTATGTTTTATTTATTTTATTAAACATTTCCCAATTCCATTTTAATCTGGTTCAGTTTATGGGCAGTGAGTCTGACACCTCTGTCTATGGTATCTGAAAGTATTCACATCAGTTTTCATATAGGAATTGATTAGGTCTACAGATAGGGGATTTTCTTTTTTGAGGATTATTTAAAAGTTATGAGGAACTTTTGAAGGTTTTTTTTAATGTTACTGCCTATTTTGTGGGTAGGAGAAAAAGATGAAGACTTACTAGTGGCTGGTCTTTTTACCCCTACATTACATGTTGGATTTGGATATGAGAAAAAACAAATGAGAGAAACATCTTCCAAAGTCATTTTAGGCAAGAAACATTTAATCTTATTATGAATGAAATGTGAAAATGTTATTAAAAGCTACAGGTAGGGGGCAGCTAGGTGGCGAAGTGGATAGAGCACCGGCCCTGGAGTCAGGAGGACCTGAGTTCAAATCTGGACTCAGACACTTGATACTTACTAGCTTTGTGATCCTGGGCAAGTCACTTAACCCCAATTGCCTCACACACACACACACACACACACACACACACACACACACACAAAAGCTACAGGTAGAACTAGGAAAACAATATTCACAATGACTATAGCATTATAAATGGAAAGAATAACAAACATTGAAAGTGAGCTCTGAATTTGGCCAAGCTTGGAACCAAAGATTAAATGTACCCTTCCCTTCCATCTTTGCAAAGATGAGGGGTGGCTATGAAGGTGGAGCATGATATATACTATTGGACTTGACTGAGTGTTGGCTAATTTAGCTGAACTTTCTTTTTCCTCTTTCTTTTTTTATTCTAATTATAAGGGAGCCTTTATTATTATAAGGAATGGTTCTCAGGGTAGAAAGGACGAGATATATCTTGGGAAATGAAGGTAATACAAAAGCAACTTATGAACAAATGAATATATAAATAAAGCGTTTATTAATGCTATATGTAAAGCACTTGACTTAGCATTGGGGGTACAAATATGAAAGCAAGACAGTACCTACTCTTAAGGAGCTCACGTGTTAATGGGGAATATCATGTCTATGGAAGGTTTCAGATGGAATAAAATGGAAAGGTTCCATGGTTCCTAGGGTGCAGTGGTAAAGCATATGGTAATTCATCTTCTTTAATGTCTTCTCCATTGATAAAATCATATCAATTTCTGATGTTCAACCATTTGATAGTGCCAACGGCTTGGGTGATGAGCATCTTCACAAGTTGTTTCCCAAGATAATGGCTTCATACCCAGGACTAGAAGAATTGCTATTCTAAAGGCTCTTGAGTTCATCCTAGGTTGTCTCCAACAGGGTTTAAGGGGAGATGGTGGTCAAGGTGGTAGTGATGGTTTGATTTGCTTGGAACACTGCCTCATATCTTTCCTGGAGGCTGTTTCAGTGAGGCTGACTGGTCTACTTGGTGAGTGGTAGTTAGCCTTCTCTCCACAGGTGCCACCTCCCCAGATGATTTTGTGAGGGCTAGGCTGAAAATCAACAACAACAATGAATTTTAAGCTGCAGGTAACTAGTAAATACCAAAAAAGAATTTTGTTCTTTTGAACACCTTTTACTCTTGCTCTATTTATCATAAAAATTATAAAATATTTGAAGTGATTGGACTTCTTTCTCCTTCAGGGACAAGTTGTTACAATTTCAGTTTAATCTGCATGATTAATACTTTCCCCATCACCTTCTTAAGTCTACACCAGCAACAACAATAAATCAAACCTTAATTTATAGCAATTGCCAGTTTCTGAAAATTAAACAAGCAGCTTTCATAAAACAGCCCCAGCTCCCTCCTGCCTGGACTATACCATTCCTTTTCAGGTCATGCATGTAAATTCATACACCAAAAAATTCTTGCCCCCTAAAATACAGTTGTATCATGTCTCTGCTATATAACTGCTTCTGTTATTGAGGGGAGTCTGTATTATAGTGGAAGGAATGCTGGATTCACAGCAAAGGAATTTTTTTCATACCTTAACCTCAGCTGGGGTTTAGAGCATTGGGCCTGGAGTCAACAAGACCTGAGTTTGAATTCTACCCTAGATACCTATTAGCTTTGTGACCCTGGGCCAGTCACTTAACCAATGTCTGCCCCAGTTTCCTCTTCTTTAAAATGCGAATGATAACAGCACCCACCTCAAAGGACTGCTATAAGGATCAAATTAGATAATACATATAAAGCTCTTTTCAAACCTTAGAGCATTACAAAAAAACATAGTAGTAGTGGTGGTGGTGGTGGTAGTAATAGTAGTTAGTTAGTAGTGGTAGCAATCGTTGTTGTTGTAGTGGTAGTAATTACTTTTGTGATCTTGGACAAATCATTTAAACCCTCTCAAGTTCTTCATTGGCAAAAATGAGGGGACTGGAATAGATGCAATTAAATTCAACAAACCGACTGGGTACATAAAGTCTCTTCCAGCTCTAAAGATACCATATTCCAAATAGGGCTAAGAATATACAGCACATTTCAGCTAGAAATACACATTATTCCATTGTTCTTTACTTAGGGTTTTTGTGAGGATCAAATGAGATAATAATTATAAAGCCTTTGCTCGGTGCTCAGTGCCTAATAAGTACTATATACATGCTGGCTATTATTACTGTTGTTATTAAAACATGAGTGTTGTTATTTTTAAGTCTAAGAAAAGCACATACGAGTTTTTGTTCAGTTACTTGAAGGCTTTTCCAGTTCTTCAGTTGTATCCTTTGTTTGGTTTGCCAGATAGTTGTCATCTGTCTTCATAGGGTCCTTTAGAAGAGAGGTTTGACAAAGTTCTCATCCCAACACATATACAAAAACAAGCCATGTGGGGCAGCTAGGTGGCGCAGTGGATATAGCACTGGCCCTGGAGTCAGGAGGACCTGAGTTCAAATCCGGCCTCAGATACTTGATACTTAGTAGCTGTGTGACCTTGGGCAAGTCACTTAACCCCAATTGCCTCACCAAAAAAAAAGAAATTGATGTCAAAAACAGGCCATGCACCCACTCTGATAATCACTCCAGATCTGGTTCTCTTGCAAGTGATATAGGTAGTATGTATTGTCATCTCTCATCTATAATCCCCTGCCCACCAAACCCACTTCTTTCAACATGGCCCCGCAGATAATATTGGTTTAGAGAATACATCGATGCTGAATTAATTCACAGATTTCTGTGAAAGCTCACAAAGAACAAATACAGTAGAAAGGAGCGGTGATGTTTGAGAATAAAGGTAAGTATTTCTGATGTCCCAGATTCCATCACTCACATCCCATTTGGACTTTGCCTGGCTTTCCGCTTACCACTCATTTCACTGATTGTGATGGAGGAATTGGAATATTCCTTGCTCCTCATTGCCACTTCCAGACTGTCTGTCTGCCATCATTACATTGCAAACTTTTCTTCTCTGAGGTTGATGATATTCAAATTTATCACTTAATCCATATCCTATTAGATGTTATCTTTCAAGCCCAAGATATCATCCTTCCTTCCCCAGTGAGTTTTAGTACCAAACTTGGAGTCTTTCTTTCCCTGGCCCAACTCTTGCACTCATATACATATTAATGCTCACTCAAATACTCTTAATTTCCCAGTTGCTGAATTTACTCATTTCCCATGACCTAATTCTCCATTCTACCTCAGCTACATACCGAAATATGATCAGACTTGATCTTGCAATCACCCACATGTCTTTCACTTCCACATTCATGACCTCCAAAATTCCTTTAACATATCATGATTTTTATCATTACATCTCTCCCTATGCATTATGATATCCAAATCTTATTTTTGTTGTCACCATTGCCTCTGTTTCCTCTTCTTCTCAGTTCTTTCCCAGACCACCAACCCATGCACCATCTATACTCTTCTCCTTTCCCTGTCTAAAGTCCTTGGTGAACCAGTACAATTCTCTGCAGTCCCTTGCCCTTTTACCTTTTTGTTCATCACAACTTACCAGATCCCAGCCCTAGATTACTCTCATCATCCTTCTTCACTCCTATTCCTGCGCTGCTGAATGGAGCTGGAGAAAACCATAGCCCATACTGATTGGGTCAACTATAAATTTATGTTATTTAATCTCAACTGGGCCCTCACTGTAGCAAGATACATTTTCTACTCCTTTTTGGTTGATCACCCCACTCTCCACAGCATCTGTACCAATCCTTCTCTCTTCTCCAGTCTACCATATGTCATCTTCTGCCCTCACCTACTCAACCTTATATTAAACTGAAAAAATGAGGTCATTTGCAAAGAGAGCTCCTTCTGCCCTCCTCCCCATCCCATATCACTCAGCCATCTTCCTCCACTATCTCCTACCTGACTCCTGTCTTGGATGAAGGAGTGTCCCTTCTTGCCAAGGTCAACTGCTTTGCCTGCATCCTTGATTCTTTTTTCTGCCATCTTCTCCAGTAGACCACCTCCAGTATGATGCCTACTGTCTTCTATTCAGAATCTCTATAGCCACTAGTTCCTTCCTTGCTGCCTAAAATTATGCCATGTTTCTCTAACATGTTAAAAAAAAAAACAACTCACTTGATCCTTCCATCCTTCTGGTTGTCATCCTATTTCTTTCCTCTCTTCAGCTAAACTCCTTGAGAAATCTGTTTATCCTCCACTTCCTTCCCCTTTTTTGTATAAATATTCTACAGTCTGATTTCTGGCCTATTCACACTATATCATGTTACCTTAATGACTCCCCTAAACTCATCCCTATTTCTTCTTCTCCCTTGATTCTCCTTGCCATCCCCTTCTGAACTCAAGGTCTGCTTTCCTCTTTTGTATTCACTCAGTCTGCTCAGTTTTCCTCTTTGTGTATAAGAAATGGATGAGACAGTGTATGTTCACCAATATATGAAGCCTAATAAGCATATTTCCTGAATCTATGTCAGTATTTTGTTCTTAATTTTTTTCTAAAATAGAAGCCAAAAGATAGTTTATGAGCACTTAGCAGGTCCCAAGTGCAAAGTTACCAAGGATCTCTTAATCTAGTCTTTTCTCAGTCCTCATCCTTGTTGCCCTTTCTGTAGTATTTGACACTGTTGGTCATGTTCTCCTCCTGTATAGTCTTTACCTTCTGGATTTGCTCTTCTGGGAAAGGGAAAAGAGAAAGGAATGAACATTTCTATAGTGACTATTATATTCCAGGCACTATACTAAATGCCTTAACGAATATTATCTCATTTGATTATCACAATTACCCGGGGAGACAGATGCTGTTATTACCCCCATTTTACAATTGAGGAAACTGAAGCAAACAGAGAGGTTAAGTGGCTTGCCCAGCTAGTTGCTGTGTCTAGCCCACATACAGCTAATCAGCTTCTGAGTCCAGATTTGAACTCCTGTCTTCCTGACTCCAGGCCTAGTGTTCTATCCATCGCAAGTCCTAGAAGAAGCGAAACAAAAACCTCAGTCTTCTGAATCCAAATCTAGTATTCATTCCATTATACCCTGTGTGGTAAGATGTGCAAATACTATGCCATTCTCACAAATGAGAAAATGGGCTTAAAGACATTAAGTACTTTGTCTGAGTTAACATAATCAGTCCTAATCATGTAGAAATTGAACCTGAGTCTTTTAAGTCCAAATCCAGCACTTTCCTTTCCTTCATATTCTTGGCAGTAATTTCTGCACACTTGAGGCATTTTCCAAGTTTGGAATGAAAAATGTCAGTTTAGAAAACTAAACATGTTTATAAAAAGGATCCTCAAGAGTTATTCATTTGAAGGATGAATGTCAAATCTTAGTGAATTGGAAAACTCGATAAATAGGCCAGAAAAGGAAATCGTAATATTGAAATGACAAGTACAAAAACAAACTAAAAAAAAGTAGTGCCGACATTTGTCATTTTTTTAAAAATGAGGACCCTGTCTGTGGGTAAAACAAAGAGGGAATATATCAGGCATTTAGTTACCGGTTGGTTTTGTTCAAATTAAACTAGGGAATATGGGCCAAAAAAAATGGCCTGTCAAGACCTGATTATGTCAGACCACTAGACTATCTAATAGATTGGCAATCTATTGCAAAGGCATTCAGAACTGATTTTTTAAATGGGGCTTTGGTAAGTTACAAGTCTTTTTTTGATTTGCCTCTGGGTTACCACCTCCCTCAAGACAATCCTGTTAATGATTCTATAGCCTCTTGCTACTATCAGTCCTGAGAGTTGGTGCATCCCCACCCTTTGTTTCAGCAACCCTCTGTGCTGCCAGAAGAACAGAGATTAAAATTTTGAGTCCTCACTTTTAAAAAGTAGGTTCTTTAGGGGACAGTTGGGTGGCACAGTGGATAAAGCGCCCGCCTTGGATTCAGAAGGACCTGGGTTCAAATCCAACCTCAGACACTTGACACTTACTAGCTGTGTGACCCTGGGCAAGTCGCTTAACCCTCATTGCCCTAAAAAAAAAAAAAAGTAGGCACTTTATAAGTGGGGGTTTTTGGGGGTTTTTTTGTTTTTTGTTTTTTTTTTTAGGCAATGGGGGTTAAGTGACTTGCCCAGGGTCACACAGCTAGTAAGTGTCAAGTGTCTGAGGCCGGATTTGAACTCAGGTACTCCTAAATCCAGGGCCCGTGCTTTAACCACTGCGCCATCTAGCTGCCCCCCATAAGTGTTTTTTGACTAATAATAATAATGAATAACATTTGCTAGCTTTTTTACTAGCTGTCTCTCAGGCCTGGAATGCTCACCCTCCTCATTTCTGACTTCCTTCAAATCCCAGCTAAAATTCCACCTGGTGCATGAAGCTTTTCTCAACTCCCCTTAATTTGAATACCTTCCTTCTGTTGATTATTCCCAAACATCTCTCTCTTCCATTCTCCTTTGACCTTCAAATGAACAAACTTTTAACCAACTTTTTGATTTCTGAAGTTTTATTTGGATCATATTTTTACCCTATGGAGACAGTAATGCTAAGTACATAGGTGCTTGATGTTTATTTTGTATACATTTTGTTTTTACTTAAAAGCATGCAAGCAAGAGATGTTTATGACCAGGTAAAAATGAATAAGTGATTTATTGAGAACTGTTTAACTGTGATAGGTGTTGGTTTCTTAGTTGCATTTTGACTTAGTTGCCTCATGGCACAAAAGCACAACAAAATTTAGAAGCCAAAGCTTTCTGGGAATGTACTATCATTAAAGCCTGTTAAGTTTGTCTTGAGGGCATTTTAGGTAAGTTTGGAAACATTCAGTGTTTGTTTTCATTAACTGGAAAATGATTCTTCTTCTTTTCCATGAAAAAAGCAGAAGTTAGAGTGACCTACCCAGTGTGGCATTTTAGGGTGTGTGCCTGTGGTTTGAACAAATCCGAACCTCTCCTTTCTGGCAGTGTGATTCATAGCTGTTTTCCTGTCAGTGAATCCTGATTCATTTTCTTCACACCGAGTTATCTGTGTCCTTGGAAGCATGTGAGACCGAGGAGAAACCAATTGTGTTTTTGCAAAGAATCTTAAAGGCAAATAATCATTGAAAGAACACAAAGTGAATGTTTAGTGGAGAATAAAAGATTGCTATCAATTTTACCTTGAGCTTTATAATGAAGCTGCTAGTTTTTGCTGTGTATGTATTAATCTGCTCTGTGTGAAGGGAAGATAACTTTGATGTTAGAAAAGATAAATGATGCCTTTTGTTGAGAGATATTTCAAGCATTTGTCTTCCCTTGCAATTCAAAAATAAAACAATAATCAAGATCCTTTGTAGGAAAACTGTAAGTGATAACTATCCTGTGCAAGGGAATGAGAAGTAGGTAGAAGGGCTAGCCATGGGTGAACATTGGAAAAATGGTTGAGGTGATATTAAAAACATTTTCATGTATCATAAATAGTTTGACCTTAATCAGTGCCTTGTAATTAGTTTTTAAATGATTTCCTTATATTTCTGCAGGTCTTTTATATCAAATTTTCCATTGAGTTCTGGTCTCTTTGTTACAAGTATCTGAAAGCCTTTCAGTTCATCAAATATCTATTTTTTTTTTTCATTCAGAACTATACTCAACTTTTCTGGGTAAGTTACTCTTCTAAGGTTGATACAACCCAGGCTCTTCTGTTCTTCGAAATATAATGTTCCAAGGCCTATGATCTTTTAGGAGCAATCTTGATCAAATCTCTTATGTGTACATAGTGTTTTAGGGTTAGGAGAAAAATAAAAATCTTTGAACTTTTCATATGAGGGAGATTTATACCCTTTTAAACAGAAACAATCAAAAATAAAAATTAGTTACAGGCAGCTATAAGTCCAAAAACCCCTAATAAAAAAAACATTATATCACTTGATTGATGGTAGTTTGGGGTCAAGTTAGTTCAACAATAGATCTCCTGAGACCTGTTTCCATAATTTAGGTAATTCTACATTGAATAGGAAAAGTTAAATCCTTGCCTAGAAATAGTGATAAACTGAAAGGTCTTATTGTAGAATGCTGTCATCTGTTTGCTTAGGGATTTCTCACTATTTAGTATTGGCTCCATAATGTGGTTGTAATGGTCCTGGACATAATGTCAGTGGGCCTTGACTCTGTCACTCACTGATGAACTGTCTGAGCTTCCATCATTTCTTTTTTTTTTTTTTTTTTTTTTTGGTGAAGCAGTTGGGGTTAAGTGACTTGCCCAGGGTCACACAGCTAGTAAGTATTAAGTGTCTGAGGCCAGATTTGAACTCAGGTCCTCCTGACTCCGGGGCCGGTGCTCTATCCACTGCGCCACCTAGCTGCCCCCCATCATTTCATTTTAAAGAGGAGGAAACCAAGGTCCAGGAAGATTAAATATTAAATGACTTTCCCAAGGTAGGGTATAATGAGAATAAAAATAACACCTATCTCTCAGGATTGTTGTGAGGATAAAATAATAATCATAAAGCACCTTGCAAATCTTAAAACATATAAGTGCTAGCAATTATTATTATGTTTATGTTTATGTTTATAGGAGCTATAAAACTAGAAACTATGGGGGTACCTATCTAATGGAAAAGAGCTGAAAAAATTATGGTATAATAATGTATTGATCCATAAGAAATGATGAAAGGGACAGTTTCAGAGACCCTTGGGAAGATACATGAACAGAATGAAGTAACATTAGTAAATGTCAAAGGTGGGGTTAGGACACATGTTCTAGATTCTAGAGCCCATGTTCTTGGTACCCACTATACCAAGATCTCATGGCTGACTAATGGCAGAACCAGAAGTAGAAGAGTTCAGGTGTACTCACAGTACCACAGTTGTTCCATTATACTGTCTCTGAAATAGAATTATGTTGTTACTAGCATTACATATGTGTGTTATATATCTATGTGCATATATATATACACATGGGTCTGCACATATGTGTTAAGGGCTAAAATTCTAGCTATTCTGTCTAAAATATCTAATGAGTGGTCGCCAATAAATTATAAGCTTTAGCAAGAGTTAGGCTTTTTAGCCTTTATTAAGGAGAATAAGAATTTGATAAAGAGAGAAGAAAAGGCCTAGATTCCTACCTATTAAAGGGAGAACGCATTTCTAGCTCCCTTCTCCACCAGCGTCCTCAGGAAAAGAGAGAGAGACAGAGCGCTTGGCTCCCCCTTGCTCCTCCCACCAGCAAACGTCACTTCCTGATGCCAAAGAAAAGACGCATGGTCTTGCCCTCAAAGACCTTCCTTTCATGGCGGAGCTTTTCTACAGTAAGTCTCCAGCAGGTGGCATCATTCCAATCATTACATATGTATATGTGGATTGTCTACCTACACAATACATACATGTATACATACACTTAGCACATAGGTGTATATACATGTCCACACATGTATACACATATACATGTCTTCTCATCATCTTCTCTACTATCAATTCCTTGAAGACAGTGACCATCTTGTCTTTGAATCTCCCCTAGTACATTGAACATAATAGATGCTTGATGAATGAATGAAACCCTTTTAGTTAAAGCAGTGGGGTTTTGTGTTTTAAATTTAAAAAGCCCAAACATCTGGCTAGTTAAAATTGTTTTCACAGGACTGGAGGCATTATTAATTTTCTGTAGCTTTATTAGTCTCTTTTTATATACAAAGAGTCAAGCTTGTTCATAGCATAAGTATTTATTGCCTTGTGGGAGAGTAGCATAGAAATCTGATCCCTTACCCAGTATCAACATCATTTATAGAGTGGTAAAAAGCATTGTAGAAAACATATCACAGTTAATTTTAACAGTAAATGAGTTGGATCAACTGATTTTCAGTTGTGACTGTATCATACCTCTTTTCCTGTTGCTGGGACTTGATATTCTTACTTAGTTACCCAAAGGGTAAATGATGGACAGAAATCTTTTCTTTTTTTTTTTTTTTGCAGGGCAATGGGGGTTAAGTGACTTGCCCAGAGTCACACAGCTAGTTAGTGTCAAGTGTCTGAGGCTGGCTTTGAACTCAGGTCCTTTTGAATCCAGGGCCAGTGCTTTATCCACTGCGTCACCTAGCTGCCCCCAGAAATCTATTTTTAACGTCTAGACTCCCAACCCCAAATTCACTTGAGCTGCAGACCAAAAGGAATTTCAAGACCCTGGGTACAAGGAGGGGATGACTGAGTCTTTCTCATATATGGGAAGGTTAGGAAAACATGAGGCTAGAAAATTACTGCTTTTGTTACCATGCAATAAATTTCTGCCATAGAAAATCACTTTGTGTTACTATGAGCCATTACATGAGTCCTAAGAGTGGAAAAAGAAGGAAAAGAAATAACCAGAGAAAATCTCTGGGTCAGTGATGCCTCACCTTTCAACAACAGTCCTTTGGGTTTTTTTGTCCCCAAAGAAGGAAGGTTTCTTTAGAAATTGCCTCCTAAAGATTCATGAAAGAATGAGTCCATGGGATGCATGGGGTGGTCAGAGAGGATTAGCACCTCTGATGGGAGGGCTTGTTGACCTCTTTTCAAGGGCACTTTCCTCCTGTCACCCAACTCTGACTCTTGGCTCCAAGAACCTGTAATGTGCACAGTGGCCACACCCCAGTAAATCATCTTAGCAAAAGGGCTAAACAGGTTGAGGTTAATTGACAGGCCTCAGACCCGTCTGTGAGTTAGGAGGATATCTGCCCCAAGCATGTGGAGACTTTCCCTGGCAGAGTGGGCAGATGAGAATAATTTGTTCCAGTGACCGTGAAGGTGGCTGAAGAAGGCACTATGGAGTGCTTAGAATTTGGTCAGGCATTGAAGACACTGCATCTCCGGCCATCACCAGTGTCTTGACTTTTCTCCTGCCGCAGAACGTGGATGACTCAGGAAGAGAGTCAATGACTTTTCACAACTCTTGCCTTACTTAAATACAATTCATGCACAAGCCAAGACATCACCCTTCACATCAGTGGTCCTCTTCAAAAACAAAGGACAAACAACAACAGGGGTAGGCAGGTGGCACAGTGGATAAAGCACTGGCCCTAGAGTCAGGAGGACCTTAGTTCAAATCTCACCTCAGACACTTACTAGTTGAGTAGCCCCGGGCAAGTAACTTAAACCCAATTGCCTTAAAACATTCAGGACTGTCCCCAGTCATCCTGATGTATATCTTGCCACTGGACCCAGATGGCTCTGGAGGAGAGAATGAGGTTGGTGACCTTGCACAGCCCTCCCTCACTTAAATCCAGTTCATTGCAAGTCATGACATCTGTCATGGTCCTCTTTTAGAATGAAGGACAAACAACAACAAACAACAATAAGAAAAATGAGTTGACACATATAGGTAAATCAAGAGGTCTGAAAAGTCCAGATAAGAAATAACTGAGAACTTGGCTCAACAATACCACCATGAGGCTCATACCCTGAAGAGATCAAAGCAGAAAGGAACCATATGTATAAGGAAGAAAAACCCCGTGTATAAAAAGCTACAGTAAGGGGCAGTTAGGTGGCGCAGTAGATAGAGCACCGGCCCTGGAGTCAGGAGTACCTGAGTTCAAATCCGACCTCAGACACTTAACACTTACCAGCTGTGTGACCCTGGGCAAGTCACTTAACCCCAATTGCCTCACTTAAAAAAAAAAAAAGCTACAGTAGACAGAGTGCCAGAATTGGAATCAAGAAGACATGAGTTCAAATTGACCTTAGACCTTAGCTGTGTGACCCTGGGCAAGTTATGTCTGTCTCACTTTCCTCATCTGTAAAATTAGGACAATAATAGCAACCTCTTAGGGTTGTTGTGAGGATCAAGTAAGATAAGACTTGTAAAGCACTTTGCAAACCTTAAAGCATTATGTAAATGGTAGTAATTCTTATTGATCATTATTAGTATTAAAATCGTTTTAGAAGCTTATATTGACAAAGAACTGGAAACCTAAGGGATGAGCCTATCAGTTGGGGAATGGCTGAACAAATTATGGTATAGGTAGGAATGTAATGCAATAATATTATGCCATAAGAAATGATGGAAGGGACAATTTCAGAGAAACTTGGGAAGAGTTATATATGAATTGATGCAGAGTAACCTGAGCAGAGCCAGGAAACCAACTTCTACCATAACAATAACACAGTAAAGATCAACAACTTTGAAAGACTTGAGATCTCTGATTAATGCAGTAAACAACCATGATGCTAGTGGGCCAATGTTCGACTATGCTACGTTCCTCCTGACAAAAGGAGAGACTCAGGATGCAAACTGAAACATGCATTTTTGGACATGGCCAATATGGAATATGTTTTGCTTAACTACAGATATTTTTATAAAAGTTTCGTTTTTCTTTTCTTTTTCTCTCAATGGAGGTGGAAGAAAGTGAGAAGAGAAAATCAATGCATATAAATTTGGGGGGGGGAGGCTGGGCAATGAAGGTTAAGTGACTTGCCCAGGGTCACACAGCTAGTGAATGTCAAGTGTCTGAGGCTGGATTAGAACTCAGGTTCTCCTGAATCCAGGGCCGGTGCTTTATCCACTGTGCCACCTAGCTGCTCCCGCATATTAATTTTTAAAATAATTTTTTTAATTATCTAGGCAGAAGCAATTTAACCAAGAATTAATCAGGACTAGCTTGGAACTCCTAGAGTACAGAACTGAATTTTCCTCTGCTGTACCTTCTTAGAAGTAGAAAGCTTTCTCAGGAATGAGCTTTGTACTTTAGGACTTGCTATTCATTGAATGATGAAGGTTTTCTGGGGATTTGAGAAGTGATCCCCTGAAAAAGGTTTAATGTGCTTTCTAGGAAGCAATTATTTATAAAGTAAATGGGAAATATAGCATATCTCCAAACTCTCCCTCCCAATGTTGAGAATGTTATGGTTTCATAGAATTATAGCATTAAGAGCTAGCTAAAGAGACACTAAAATATATCTATCTAATCCAGCATCCTCATTTGACAGATGAGAGCTCAGGCCCCAAAAGATCAAGTGACTTTCTTACAGTTCCACAGTGGTCAATAACAGAGCCATATCATTCATGTGGCTCCGTGGCTAGCATTCTCTTTGGACAGCTGTTGCAGGTTTCTTTTTTTCCTGCTCCTTGTATAGTGCCCTTAATTTTGACAAGTGTCGGAATAACAGGGCAAGAAGGTACTCACTAATATATGCTAATGACAGTGGTGGCAAACTAATTATACAGATCAATGCTTTCTTTTAAGAATAAGATTAAAAATTTAGGAATTTGGGGAACTAGGCACATTATTGGATAAGGATAATTAAGTTTTAATTATTTATGGTCATTTTTAGAGCCCATCTCATACATAAATTATTATTACCACTAACTAGAATGTAAATATCACTTTAGGTAGCAAAAAGTGCCTTTTGTTGATTTAATACGTTGCTCCCCATGGTGAAGGGTTTTTATCTATATCTAATCCTAACTGGGAGAAGCTGAGAAGCAATTGAAGTTTGTGTGTTTTTTTTAATCAGAAGTTTTTATATTAAAGATGTCTTTATTGGGAGGGAAAAAAACCCAGAAGTAATCTAGGATCATAGATCTAAAAACCAAGAGATGTTAGTTGTTGTTCAAGTTGTGTCTAGCTCTTTGTGATCTTGTGAACCATACTATGCCAATACTGTCCATGACATTTTCTTGCCAAAGATACTGGAGTCGTTTGCTATTTCCTTCTCCAGGGGAGAGGTTAAGTGACTTGCCCAGGGTCACACAGCTAGTGGTTGCCTGAGGCCAAATTTTAACAGCTCTTCCTGACTCCAGGTACAGCTCTTTATCTGTGGAGCCACCTACCAGTCTCCAAAAGAAACCTCACAGGCTACCTAATCCAAGTCTCTCATTTTGCAGATAAGGAAACTGAGGCTGAAGGAAGTTAAATGGCTTGCTTAAGATTGCATAGGAATCAGAGGTAGGATTTGAAGCTAGGTCTGCTGATTCCAATGCAAATACCCTTTTCACTGTATCATACTACCTCACAGTTGTTTTTTCTTTTTTTCCTTCTTGGTTCATTTCCCACTTAAATACTTCCCCAGTTTTGATATATAAAAGGAAAGTGGGAAACATTTTGGTTAAGACAACAGATTACCTTAGGAAAGGACTTGGGAGGATCTCAGAGGAGCAGATTCTTATGTTGCATAAAACCTCCTTTTGGGGATTTACAGGCTCTTAGCATATGCTAGAGTTTCTCCCTCAGATTCCCAAGTTCCAGTGCAGAGGTCCCCACTTCTTCCCCTGACAGTCCAAAAGCATAAAGCTTGACTACAAGTCTTTTTTCTTTCTGAGCTCCTGTCTGTGACTTAGGTAAACCTATTTACATTTTGGCTTCCAAAAGCAAAGGAGGAACAAAACAGAATGAAAAGTATAAACTTCCTTTACAAATTTAAGAAAAATTAACTTTTGAGATTTTGAGAGATTCAGAGATTTCAGAGCTGGAAGGGACTTGGGAGGTCATCTAGTCTAACCCCCAAATTTTATAAATGAGGAAACAAACAATGGAGAATTGGGAATTGAAAATAAAAATTGACAAACAAATGAGGCAACAAACTTAGAGAGGTTAGGTGACTTGTCAGACCAGAAATAAACAGATAGTAGAGCTACAAATTGAAACCAGGTATTTGAGCTTTCAAATTCCATTGTTTGCTCTTCACCAGAGGACTACTGAATTGGGCATGTCAGCCAGTCATTCTTTTGGAAAGCAGTTATGAAGTCACTGTAAACTTAATCCTTGTTCATTTAACATCACTCAGTCCTAGCTCATAGGATCACATGTGTAGAGCTCAAAGGGACCTGAGAGGCATCTACTCCAACCCTCTCCTTTTACAGATAAAGAAACTAAAGCCAACAAAGGTTAAATGACTTGTTTAAAGTAATACTAGGAGGAAGTGTCAGAAGAAGGATTTGAACACAGGTCCTCTGATATTTAAGAGAAAGTGATTTTGCTGAACAGGAATGACTCAAGTGAACATTTAAAATAATCTGCCTAAAAGGGCAGCTAGGTGGCACAGTGGATAAAGCACTGGCCCTGGATTCAGGAGAACCTGAGTTCTAATCCAGCATCAGACACTTGTCACTTACCAGCTGTGTGACCCTGGGCAAGTCACTTAACTCATTGCCCTGCAAACAAACAAACGAATGAATGAATGGATAAATAGATAAATAAAAATAAAATAATCTGCCTGTCTGTATTCTGACTACACTTCAACTATCAATTTTGTGGGGCAGTTAAGTGGTACACAGTACCACCGAGTTTAGGGTCAGGAGTCAGGAAGACCTGGGTTCAAGTGTGGCCTCAGACACTTATTAGCCATGTGACCCTGGGCAAGTCACTTAACCCTGTTTGCCTCAGTTTCCTCTTCTGTCAAATGAGAAGGAAGTTGCAAACCACTTTTGGTATCTTTGCCTAAACGAGGTCATGAAGTGTCAGACACAACTGAAAATGACTAAACAACAACAATAACCATTTCTATATCCAGGAAGTAAGGAGATAGAACCGCCCGGAAAGAGGATTCACTGAATTTGAAGCCCATAGGGCCTGAATTTTAAACCTGACTGTTTTTTGTTTTTATTTGAATGATCCTGTACAAGTTAATCCTCTGGGCTTTAGTTTACACATCTATATAATGAGGGACTTGGAGCCAATGTTTTGTTTCGGGTTTTTTATTTTTTGTTCTTTTAGGGGGGGTTTAATGGGGCAATGAAGGTTAAGTGACTTGCCCAGGGTCACCCAGCTAGTAAGTGTTAAGTGTCTGAGGCCATATTTGAACTCAGGTCCTCCTGAATCCAGGGCCAGTGCTTTATCCACTGTGCCACCTGGCTGCCCCCCCTGGAGCCAATGTTTTTCCACGTCTCTTCCAGCTATGTTCTTAATTTGTTTGGAAATATTCATTAATAGAGGAACCATTTTTTCTACTATTTGCTTTTCTGTCCAAGGCCAATCATGCCAACAGTATTAGGCCTGACTGTCACCTTCTTTAACTAGCTTCACCTTTTATTTTTATTTTCCACGACTGCCCTGAACCTCAGTCATTTGGTTCAGTAATTGAAAAACCAGCTCACGGATAACTTTTACTGAATAGAGTGTTACCCTACAAGTTCTGGCTATTTTTATGGACCTCACTTCCTTTTACAGTATCGAAGGTCAGCCCACTAGCTGAGCTAGTGATATTTGGCTTTGCTTAATCCTCTCCTCCTCCCCCGCCCCCACTATAGGTAACTTTGGGAAAGCAAGGTAGAGAGAGGGCAGAATGACTTTCCCAGTGATCTCTACAGGTGAAAGCTCAGTCACCCCAAGGGAGCTTCTGTGAGAAAGGCGGGCAACTCAAACAACTCCTCTGTTGTTCTGTGCATCTGTGCTCTCATGATGACCAGCCAGTGCTGATCTAAATAGAAAAGGGAATTTCTTTTCCAATTTATTTTTCCTTCCCTCTGAATTTGACCTTTCTTTCAGCTATAGCACTTGGCTGGTAGGTAAAATGTCACTCATCTTGTTGCAATAAACAAATCTGCTTTTAGATGAAATGTACTTCTGGAAAATACATCTCTCCTTACCCCAAATACTAATTTTCATTTATGCTGCTTTTTAAACATAAAAATGATTTCCTGGGGCAGCTAGGTGGTATAGTGGATAGAGCATGGGCCCTGGAGTCAGGAGGACCTGAGTTCAAATCGGGCCTCAGACACTTGATACTTACTTGCTGTGTGACTGTAATGGGGGAAATGGGGTACGGATTGGGTTAGGGGTTGGGGTTCTTAGGAATTCCTCTTTAAAGAATTACACCCTCTTGCACACGAAAGCAGTTAAAATAAGATGGTAGTTTATTTAGGGGCAAGGGAAGGGAAGGGTGAGGGGGAAAGGGAAACCATGAAAAAAATCCTTGGACTTCTCATGGGGAGATAGACACAAAGCAGGTGGCTCAGAAGTACCAATCAATCTCCTCGAGCAGGAGACTGGCAGGTACTTTTATAGAGGATTGATGGGGGTGGACCATTGGCCTGTGGAAAGTTCCTTTAGTAAGGGAAGACCATACCCCACTGTCAGTGACTGGAGGAATTGGGTGAGGGGTGGCTGCCGATCTCTCTTCCGGACACAAAGGCCACAGCCACACCCAAATTTATCTCCGGAGGGGTAAGGGAAACCAGAATGAAGGGTAGGAATCTGTAGCTAGCTCCGTCCGATTTGGTTATCTCTCTAGACATATCTGTCCTCTGGTTTAGCCTCTCAAGGACAAGATTCCTCGGTGTGCCCCAGAGAACTTCTGGGGAGCTCTGCACCCCATGACATGACCCTGGGCAAGTCACTTAACCCCAATTGCCTCGCCAAAAACAAACACAAAACAAAACAAACAAAAAATCATTTCCTTTCTCTCCCCCCTTACCTCCATGCCACCCAATGCTCACTTGTTTGTTTTGTTTTGTTTTTGTTCTTGTTTTTGTTTTTGTTTTATTTTTCTGAGCAATGAGGGTTAAGTGCCTTGCCCAAGGTCACACAGCTACTAAGTGTCAAGTGTCTGAAGCTGGATTTGAACTCAGGTCCTCCTGAATCCAGGGTCAGTGCTTTATCCAATGAACCACCTAGCTACCCCTTGAATGCTCACTTGTAACAAAGAAAAATTTAAGAAAAACCACAGCTTGCCAAAGCCAATGTGAGTGAGTCTTTCTATATCCTCCTTTCTACTAAGAAAAAGGAGACATGCTTCCTTCTCTTTTCTCTGGGGTCAAAATTGGTCATTAGAATTCATTAATCTGAGTTTGGAAGCACTTTATTACTTTCATTTATATTGTTATAGTCTTTTGGGTACATATTCTTCTCCTAAGTATACTCTCAGTTCCTGCAAGTCTTCCCATGTTTTTATGAATAAGATAAAATCCTTTATTTTGCCTTCATTGTCAGTATCAACATCATTATTATCAACAAACATTTATTAAACTCCTCTGTCCCAGGCACTATGCCAAATGCTAGGGGTACAAAGATTGGCAAAAACAAAGTCTCTGCTCAAGAAACTCACATTCTAAAGGGAGAAAAAAGGATTATGGGTCTTTGCTGAACAGCATTAGTGGAGCTTGTTGTTTAGTCATTTCAATCGTATCCCACTCGTCCTGACCCCATTTGGGCATCTCTTAGCAAAGATACTAGAATGGTTTGATATTTTCTTCTCCAATTCATTTTACATATGAGGAACTGAAGCAAACAAGGTTAATTGACTTGTCCAGGGTCACACAGATAGTAAAGGATATAAAGCCAGATTTGAACTGAGGTCCTCTTGATTCCAGGGCCACCTAGCTGCCCATTAGCAGAACATTCTAATGTGCTAATTGGCAAAAAGTAGAGATCTGTAGGAGGAGGACTGAAACTGAAAGGGAAGTTTTTCAATCAAACAGTAGTACTATTTCCTGAGCCCTCACTGCAGACTGCAGACGGCATATTGTCACAATGTTTTGGAATGGAATAGAATACAAGGGCTGAAGCTGGGATGGAGAGTAGAAAGTGAGTCAGGGAATATTTCCCAGAAGGGACAGGGCATGACAGGTATTTGATTTGAAGCTTTACTGCAATTATTTGTTCTTGACCAATCACATCACAGGGCGATGTCTTGACTTGCTCAAGAATTGGATTTAAGTGAGGCAGAGTTGCACAGTCATCAGCTTCACTGTCTCCTCTATAGAGGGGGAACAATGTGATGTAAAAGATATGAGTACATTCTAGATGTGGGGAAAATCTGACAGATGTTGAGTAGTCAAATGCAGGGGATGCTTAGCTAGGGCAGAATCTGAGGTAGTGACTAATGAAAAATGGGGAAAACTAAGCTTTGCCCGCTCACTTCTCTGTTGCTCACCTTACAGCCTGGCAATCTGAAGTGAAGGCTATGGCTCTGTTATTCTCTGAGCCTGCTGCGGATCTCTCGTGTGGTGGGTTTGGGACTGCTTGTGATCTTGGGGAAGTAGTCTATCCCAGCAGCCATTTTTCTATAGGTGGAGAGTAGTAGAGGTAGTTGGTAACTGAGCTCAACCTTCAGCCTGATCTTTTTGCCCCAGTCCTTAAGAGATCACATACAGGAGATCCCTGATTTCTGGAAACCTCACTCTATATCCTGACCTCAGGAGACTTCACCACTTACTGGGCCTAAATCTCCTGATTTTGTTCGTGACTTTTTGGAGCTCCTGTGATAAGGTGCTATTGGCATAAAAAGTGGCCCACCCTGTTTAATAGCAGCATGCTCAAAGTGACTGTCAGTCATCATTGTTTTCCCACAAGGAGGGGTCCAGATCTGATGCTGAGCCATCTTGTCTTCATGCATCATTGCAGCCCTGTGTGTGCTCTTGTTGTTAATGGGCTGAAGGTTTATGATTTACGTTTTCCTCCACACCCACATATTTTCTATAGCCTGAAATAACAGGGTAAAGCAGTATATTGCATTGTCTGAATTACATAAATATTTGTGTAGGAAATGAAAATGGAGATAGAGAGCTGGAAGGAAGGGCCTCTTTGCACTGTAAGGACTGGGCTCCAGCTTGGTTTTTCATATCTCAACCAAAGAAAGCATTTTATAGACTTTTGAATGATTTTACATTGCTGTGTGCTTACTAGGTGGCACTGGGAAGACCTGAGTTCAAATCCCACTTCAGACACTTAACTATCTGTGTGACCCTAGGCAAGTCACTTAAATTCTGCCCCACCTCAGTTTCCTCATCTGTAAAATGGAGATAATAATAGCACCTACTTCCCAGGATTATTGTGAGGATCAAATGACATATTTGTAAAGTGCTTTGCAAAACCTTAAAGTGCTATATAAATGCTATCATCATCATCATTAGTTAAGAGGGGCAGCTGGGTGGCCCAGTGGATAGAGCACCAGCCCTGGATTCAGGAGGACCTGAGTTCAAATCCGACCTCAAACACTTGACACTTACTAGCTGTGTGACCCTGGGCAAGTCACTTAACCCCCATTGCCCCGCAAAACAAAAACAAAAAACAACAACAACAACAACAACAAAACAAAGGCAGAATAAGAAGTAGGTGGGATCGTAGACTCATGGGAGCTGAGAGTTGTGAGAGACCTAAAAGGCCATCTGGTCCACCCTCCCAATCCATGAATATCTCTTCTATAGTACAGTACATTCCTGACCAATAATCATTCAGGCTTTGCTTGGAAGCTTACAATTCAGGAAAACTCAGTGTCTCCTGAGGCAACTGTTGTTACTTCAATAATTTGATGAATATATTCTCTAATCAATTTGGGTACTCACCCACTAGTGCAGATTGCAGCTCCACCGTATCTTCTCATCCAGTCTGGTTTCCAACTCCTCCTACAAATTCTCCCTGGGATTGATCCAGTGTGTCGGCAGCCTTCCTCTGAATCTCTTAACATTGAATAGATACCATTGGGAGCATATGGGACAGTCCATAAGCTAGCTAGCTATCCCTTACTCTTGCTACATGACCAGCTCTATTCCTTTTTCAGTCTTTCATCTCTGATGATGTTTTACACCCCTTCTTCTACACCATTCAGTCCAATAAGTTTTTTGTTTGTTTGTTTGTTTGATGTTGAGCTGAAATATGTCTCCTTGTGACTTTGATCCACTGGTTCTAATTTTCTTTTCAAGAGTGCTCCAGGCCCTCCCCCCCAAAAAAAAAAAATCTGAAAAGAGTGCTCTGGGGGGCAGCTAGGTGGCACAGTGGATAAAGCACTAGCCCTGGATTCAGGAGGACCTAAGTTCAAATCCAGCCTCAGACACTTGACACTTACTAGCTGCGTGACCCTGGGCAAGTCACTTAGCCTTCACTGACCCGCCCAAAAAAAAAAAGAGTGGTCCAGGACAGGTGTACTCTTTATACAACAGCCTTTCACATATAAGAAAATGGTCTTCATGTCTTCCCTTACTCTTCTGCATGCCAAAGATCTTTTTAGTTCTCTCCATCATTTCCCATTTTCCTATCTTTCAGTATTCTATTCATCTTTTTTTTTTTTGGTGAGGCAGTTGGGGTTAAGTGACTTGCCCAGGGTCACACAGCTAGTAAGTGTCAAGTGTCTGAGGCCGGATTTGAACTCGGGTCCTCCTGAATCTAGGGCTAGTGCTTTATCCACTATGCCACCTAGCTGCCCCCTATTCATCTTTCCCTGCATGGACTCTAGCTTTCAAGTGCCCAGAATTGAACACGATGCTCTAAATGTAGCCTCTCTAGTGCAAAGTACCATAAGGTTTTACAGTAAAAGGAACCACCTTGTTTTCTTAAAAAAACAAGCATGCTCAGACATACCATAGAGATACTTCTGGGGGAAACGTACCTGTGATTTCATTTTTACAGGGCACTCCCAGCAAGGAAAACACCCTCCAGCAATGCAAATCAGAACTTGTTAAGTTATACTTTTAAAGAATTTCCTGGACCACCGAGAAGTTAAATAATTTGTTTGGCATCACCAGCCACTTGTGTGCCAGAAGCAGTCTTTGAATTTGAACTTCAGTACCAGCTTTCTAGAATTAGAAAACCTGGATTTTATGCAATCATTGTGTCCAAAGAATTACATGTTAGAATTCAACGAAGCTTTAGAAACCATGTACTACAATCCAAGGCCTTCATCCCATATTTTACAGGTGAGGATTCCTAAAGTCAACAAGCATTTGTTAAGTTCCATGTATGCCAAATAAGTCAGGCACTATCCTAAGTGCTAAAGATAAAAAGAAAGTGGGGGAGGGGGCGGGAATGGGACAGTTCTTGCTGTCAAGGAGGTCATAATCAAATGGAGGAGACAGCACACAAACAACTATATAAACAAGTTATGTACAGGATAAATTGGAGATAAGCGACAGAGGAAAAGCACTAGCATTTAGGAGAGTAGGCAGAGACCTCTTGACCAACGTAGGAACTTAGCTAGGACTTGAAGGAAGCTGGGGAACTAATGAGGCAGTGATGAGGAGAGTATTGCAAGACAGCTACTGAAAATACCTAGAGCTAAGAGATAGAGGGTTTTATGTTAGGGATAGCAAGAAGGCCATTGTCACTGAGGCCAAGAAAAGTGAACAGATTTGCTTAAGAATATGTAGCTAGGGGGCACAGTGGATAAAGCACTGGCCCTGGATTCAGGAGGACCTGAGTTCAAATTTGGTCTCAGACACTTGACACTTACTAGCTGTGTGACCCTGGGCAAGTCACTTAACCCCAATTGCCTCACCCCAAAACAAATAAAAGAATATGTAGCTAGTTAGTTGAGGAACAGGGTTGAACCTAGCCCTCCTAACTTCCAGGCTAGTGTTTTTTCTAGAGTGTTCTGTCATGACAGAATTGAATATTGCTAAAAACAAACAAACAAACAAAAATGTCAGAGTCATCAGCATCCACATGACAGGTATTTCTTTATCAGTTCTTTTTCAATTAATGCACACCTGTACATAAATGTTCCCCATATTTTTATATTTTCTATTTTTAAAGTTGGTGGAAGTTTTTATCTATATTTCTTTTTGAGACTTAAATGCTGTTATCATTAAGATCACAAGAGTAGTTCCATGTCACAGGAATGGCTGAATAACACTTAAAGTCTTCAGGGTTTTCCATGTACTGTGCAAGAATTCGTGTCAATTTTAGGCAGCACTGTCTAGATTCTGTGTTGACTTCTGTTCTTCCACATGGAAATGAATAGACTATATTTTGATCTACCCCTAGGACAAATTCACTTAACCAAGGGTCAATCTGTGTATAAAACAGAAGGAATAGTTGAAAAGGAAGGTAATATGAGCCATCCAAACAGAGGCTTTTGTTTTAGCAAATGTCAATAATTGTTTTGGAAGATGACATTATGTGTCCTTATTATGAAAGACAGAATCTTGTAATGGATTTGATCTTTGGAGGCTCAGAACTGTAGAGGGTTTTTGGTAAAAGAAGATGCTAGGGATAGCACAAGTATTTAATGAGCACCTGCTATGTGCGCTGGCAAAGGATCATCAATGCAGAGCAGAGAACGTCTTTATAGGTCACCTAAACCAATCCTCTCATTTTACAAATGAGGGAATTGAAGCCTGGAAAGGTGAAATGACTCTGGCCCAAGGTCAGACAGGGAATAAGTGGAGAATTGTGATTTGAACTCAGGTCTTCTGAATCCAGGGCTCTTTCCACTCCACCATGCTGCTTTCAATTAGGTACCAAAAAGAATGTAGAATGTGTTTTTGTCATACATTGTCTGGCCTTTAATAAGACCTAGGGCAAAGAGATCAGTAGGGGAGAAATCGGTATAGGTTGGAATTAACAGGGGAAGTTATTATGAAGAGGTAAGAGTCCACACTGCCCTGTAAATTTGAATTCCTTAACCCCTTGCCTTTCACTATACTCTGTATCTTTTGCCAAACTCCAGTTTTGGATTATCCCCACCCTCTACCTCTTCTGCTCCTATTAATACGCTGCTGAATAGAGCTAGAGAAAGTCTCACAACTGCTATTGGGTACAACCTACAAATGTATGTTTTGTAAATTCAACCACCCCCTCACTGCAGCAATGCAACCTGTTTGTTCCTCCCCAATTGCTCTCCTAGCTCACTCTCCACAGAAGTTATTTCAGAATGTCCTTAAACCAGTCAGTACTTTCCCTTTTCTCTAATCCCATCCTCTCAGCTGAGAGCCTTGCCTCTTATTTATGGAAAATACTATGCTACTTCTGCTCCTCCTCTTCATCTCAAAACATCGTTCCTCACTTTTATCTCTTTTTCTCCAGTCGCAGATAATGAGATGACTTTTCTTGCCAAGACTAAACTCTACGTGTGGCTTTGTTCCATCCCCTCTCATCTTTGCCATCACACTGCCTCTGCAGTCATCCCCTCTTTTGCTCCAATCTTAATCTTCTCCCTATGTAGTGGGAACTACCTCCTCGCTCTTCTGCCACAGGTCTGACTAATTTCTCAGGTTCCTTTGATGAATCATCAACAATATCATGCCCCCTCATTATATATATATATATGTGTGTGTGTGTATATATGTATATATGTATGTATATGTATATATGTATATATAATATAATATAATGTAATATAATATAATGTAATGTAATGTAATATATTATCTATTCACTATATCTGTTGATCAGCTCCCATGGGTCTAAATATCACCACTGTACAGATGACTAATAGATAACTATCCATCCCCAGTTTTCCCCTAGAGCTCCACTCCTACATTTCAAACCCAAACTCCACATGTCTAAAACAGAACTCATTATCTTGCCCCTAAACCCTGTTAATCATAGGAAGTTTTTTTAAATCAATGTGAAAGCTAATCGCTGATGGGTTTATATTTGTGTTACTGACATTTTATGGGCAAGTTTGACTCTCAATATGGTATCTTGGACAGTAGTAGAATGAGATTTGGAGTTTGAATAATTTTTTTTCTTCCTTTCCTTTAAAATTCCAACACATTTAACTTAATAGAGCAGCTCACAACCATGAAGGAGAATGTTACGTTACCATGATCCTGGATTTCCATTCTTACCAGCCAAACTGGAAAAATACCCCACCTACATCACTCTAGCTCCTGGATTGTTGTCTTATTGCATTATATCCTTATATCTGACCTATTTTAAAACTTTAATTTGACCATCAACTGAAAAAAATAATATTAATGAGATGAATTGTGTTTATGGTACTTACATGAATGTATGTAATTGTTTTATATTAAAAACTTTAATAGTTAATGATCCAAGATAGTATCTGTTTTATAGAAATTTTAAAAGCATTCTCTTAAAAGTCACCATCTTTAATTATAAAAATATTTCTAAATATATGAAAGCCTTCTTTTGGAATAACTTTTTTCCTATTTATTTCAAACTAGAATAAATCCTTCTTATAAGTAATCTAAAGAAAGAGACTATATTTCATTGCCCTTTGCCATTTCATCTTTGACTTTTTATTTTCTATTCCAGAAGAACACAAAGTTCAAGATGAGGTGTTATTGGGGTGGCTAGGTGGCGCAGTGGATAAAGCACCGGCCCTGGATTCAGGAGTACCTGAGTTCAGATCCGGCCTCAGACACTTGACACTTACTAGCTGTGTGACCCTGGGCAAGTCACTTAACCCCCATCGTCCTGCAAAAAAAAAAAAAAAAGATGAGGTGTTATTAGCATGATGAAGTGGAAATAAATAGCATGGGCTAAGGGGTCAGAGGACTTTGGTTCTAGTCTACTCTTTGCCACTAAATAACTGTGGGATTCTGGGAATGTAATCTTCTCTGGGCTTCAGTGTTCTTATTACTAAAATGAGAGTGTTGAACAAGATGTCAACTTCTAGCTCCGACATTTCATGAATCTAAGTCTAAATCTGCCATAATAGGGTGCCAATATGTGTTTATAGACTTATTTTTCATAAATCCCAACAAAATACTTTAATGTTCAATGACCCCATTACATGTCTCACATTCTACTACTACCTTTATGGTTTCATGATGATTAAAAATATGAGAGACATATTTTCTGGGTAATTTAATCATTTTATTAATAGGCCAGCAGATTATTAATAAAAGGAGGTCTCTTGGCTGTCTCTCTCAGACCAAAGACCCTTAATAGTGGTGGGGTCTCAGTTCATATACTCTTCCAGCTTTAGGAGGTCCATCACAAAGCAATCAAATCTAATTGGTTGACATGATTGGAGGTGGGTTATATATATTTTTTTATTTTTGCAAAAGTGGGTTATATTAAAATGAAGTCCAGGATAAGTGACTTAGGTCACTCAAATTTTAACATCAGAGAAGAAATGTGGACTCCTTACCCCAAATCGTTTCTATCTAGGTGTAGTTTAATCTCATCAATAAAGTTCTTTAGCTGTCTAGACAAAAGGATCCATTTCCACCCAAAACTCCTTTGACCCGGATGAATCTTACTTTCAAGGAGAGCTAACTAGACCTTTGAGTGGGGGCAGGGAGAGAAATGACTAAGAAAGAAGGGGAGATTACTGGGTCCCCCAAGATATTGATTATTAACAATTATTTCTCACAGTTTTGTTCATCCATTCTCTATACTTGGATTCTCCTTTCCATCTTCATCCCTGCCAATGTTACCCTATTACAATCTATTTTTCTTTTAAGACCTTTCAAATGCTTGGCTAGATCTCCTCAATTAGAAATCATCCTTCTTTGCTTGGATTATCCATATTTTTTTAACTTGTACCTTCCTATATGCTTATTGCTTGCTATTCTGTTTTGTGTTTTATCAGTATTCATTGTAATTGTCTCCTCTTCTCCCTCTTCGTGATCTCATCTATTTCCATGAGTTCACTTACCTTCTATCTAGCTAACTCCCAAATACATATTTCTTTATATCTAACCATATATGGATATAGTCATCTTTAACCTGTGTCCTAAACTCTAGGCCCATATCTCCAGATGTCTGGTGTTTGTCCCATCTACCTAGATGTCCCATCTATGGGACATAAACTGAATGTCCCAAACTGAATTCATCTTTCGCACTAAGCTTGTCCCTGTATCTATCCTTGCAGTCAACCCAGATTTGTAACCTTTATAGTATTCTTTGACAATTCACTGTCTCTGATTCTTCATATCCTGTCAAATTTAAGGTCCATCTATTCTACCCCTAAGACATTTCTCCTCTATTCTTCATTTAGTTGTAAAATATCCACACCCATATATATGTTGAAACCAAAATAGAGATAAATACAATTGCAAAAATAAGATAGATAATTGAAACTACATTAAATTAAAATGTTTATGCACAAATAAAATTAATATATCTAGGATAAGAAGGGAAGTTGTTAAGTAGGGAAAATCTTTGTATTGAATATCAGAAGGATTTGGCATTCAAGATATCTGTATGATACCAAGTACCCTGTGGGAAAAGAAAATAGTAATTGAATTCATCCTTTTATCAAGTAAACACATTGGGTGAATTGCTGAGGAATCACAGAAGAAAGGGTCTAAATTACTGAACATACAGTAAATTACTGGAATTACAGTTTTATGATGTCATGTGTATAGAAAGTTGTTTAATTGTTTTATTTAACCTGATAATTCAGATTGATGGGAAGATTCTAAAGGATGTGACATTCTTAGAATGTCTCATAGAAAGTTAATGTTGATAAAGAAATCAAATATTATCCTAAATGGGCAAGCACAGTACTGAAAGACCTGAAGAAATAGACATAAAAGAACAATATTAAGGCTGGAATTCAGTTCATAGCATAGCATCTATTGAAATTCTTGTCTGGCTGTATATAATCATAGAGTGGAAAATTTATAAAAGAGCTTTAAAGTGGTTGGTGAAATTAAATTAATTTTATCTGTGGAAACTCATTTGACATCAGTTCCATTCAACATTTATTAAATACCCACTGTGAAGTATAGAACACTGTTCTAGGCACTGAGGGATAGGGGATAAGTATTTAATAAGTGCCAGGCACTGTACTAAGCACTTTACAAATATCTCATTTGATCCTCACAATAACATTGGAAGGTAGGTGCTATTATTTTGCCTATTTTAAAGCTGAGGAAACTGAGGCAGACAGAAGTTAAAAGAATTGCCCAAAGGGGGTAGCTATGTGGCACAGTGAATGAGGCACCGGCCCTGGGTTCAGGAGAACCTGGGTTCAAATCTGGCCTCAGACACTTGGTACTAACTGTGTGACCCAGGGCAAGTCACTTAGCCCTCATTGCCTTGCCAAAACAAAAACAAAACCAAAAAAGAAAAAAAAAGAATTGCCTAGAGTCCCACAATTAGTGTCTGAGGCTGGATTTGAACTCGGGTATTCTTGACTCCAGGCTGTGCACTCTATCTGCTGAACACTCTATCCACTGAGCCACCAAGGGCAGGTGAACTCAATATTTAGTTAAGACACACCTGTTTGGCTAGGGCTTAGAGTCTAATATTGAGGTTCGTTTGCTTGGTTGAATGGGACAATAACTGACAATAAAGAGAAGACATTTGTTTCTATTCTTTTACTAAGGAAAATGAGCATTGGACCAGACAGGACAGCCCAATATAATAATAGCTAATAAAAGAGCACATAGATACTTTGAAGAATTCACATTACCTGACCTAGATGAAGTTATCTTTGCATACTGAAAGAACTAGTTGATGTGATTGTTGAGTTACTGTCAGTATTATTTGAAAGATCATAGAGAATAGATGGGGTACATTAAGGCAGAAGGATAAATTTGTCCTGATTTTTAAAAGAAGAGAATGGAATCTTCAAACTATAAATCAGTGAGTTTGACTTCAATTCCTGAAAAAAAGTCTAGATTTTATTATTAAAGGGGTGGTTAGTGATAATCTGGAAAAGAAAGTGGCAATCACAAAGGACCAGCATAGCTTCATCAAAAGCAGGTCATGCGGGGCAGCTAGGTGGCGCAGTGGATAGAGCACCGGCCCTGGAGTCAGGAGTACCTGGGTTCCAATCTGGCCTCAGACACTTAACACTTACTAGCTGTGTGACCCTGGGCAAGTCACTTAACCCCAATTGCCTCACTTAAAAAAAAAAAAAAGCAGGTCATGCCACACTAATCTTATTTCCTTTTTTGACAAGGTTATTTTTAAGGGGCATGTTGTAAATATAGTCTACCTAGCAAAGTGTTTGGCAAAATATCTAATGTTATTCTTTTGTGGGGGAGGGGCAGGGCAATGGGGGTTAAGTGACTTACCCAGGGTCACATAGCTAGTAAGTGTCAAGTGCTGAGGCCAGATTTGAACTTAGGTCCTCCTGAATCCAGGGCCAGTGCTTTATCCACTGCGCCACCTAGCTGCCCCCATGTTATTCTTATGGAAGACATGAAGTATTGTGAGGTAGATGGTAGTACAATTAGGTTTGAAAGTAGTTGAATGGTCCAACACAAAGAGGAGTCATAAATTGTTCCAGTTTCATGTATCATTCAGGTATTCATTTATCAATGGTGTGTCCTTTGTCCATGTGCTATCTACATTGTCATCATTGATTCCGATTAAGATTGATGGCATTGTTATCAAATTTTCCAATGACTGTAAGATCTGAGGATAGCTATCTTTGGGCAACACAACCTGGATTCAACATTATCTCGATGGGTCAGAAAAGTAGGCTGAATATAAGAAGGTGAAATTCAACAGGGTAGTAGTAGTAGTAGTAGGCCTCCACCAGTCGAGGACAACCATGGATCAGTGCCTTGAAGAGTCACAGGCCACAATGCGGCTGTGCAGTCCGATATGGGAGCCGCAGCTCCTGAGTGACTTATAACCGGTAACTGCCGCATCCCGTCTTGTATCTACCCCATGAGGAGTAGCTGGAGTGTCCTCTCCAGGGCGCTGGCCTGGGTGGATCAATATGGAAAACAGGGTATTACTATAAAATCTTACACTTGGGTTCAAGAAATAGACTTTTCAAATATAAGATGGTGGAGACATGGATGGAAAGCCTTTCACCTGAAAAAGATAAGGCAATTTAATGAACTGCAAGCTCAGTATGAGTCAGTAATATGCTGTGGCTGCCAGAAAAGTTTCTACATTCTTTGGCTTCATTAAGAGATGTGGCATTTAAAATTATATGGGGTTGCCCTATAATTGTCCCGAGTTTTAGGGAAAATTGGCTGGGGTTCTAATATATTGCTACTTAGAAATTAGAGGCTACTGCACCAGTTTGGGGGCATTAAACATTTATTAAAGCATATTAAATATTAGTAAAAATAGAGCACATGGCTCAGAAAGTTAAGAAGGAGAGATAGTGGGGAGCAAGAGTGGGCTGCATCTGCTCCCTCCAAGTTCCAACAAGTGTAAACATGCTGAGGTCAGGTGGAGAGGCAGCCCTTGCACGCTGCTCAAAGCTAATTGGCTAGCATCATTCTAATCTATTGGTTTACTGGATTTTGAGGGTAGTTCCTCTTAGTAACTGCTGATAACAGAGTAGGAGAGGGGAAAAGCTTTCAGGTAGGTGTGGTTTTGAGTGACGTAACTTCCTGTAGGTAGTCAGCAAGGTCATTCTACATTTCCCTTGAAATTTTCCTGACTGTGGGCTGACCTTAAGAAAGGTCAGCCAGGTTCTCTGGGTCTCATATAGAACCCCATTATTTTCTCACGGAGAAAAATAACTTTCAGGACTAGGGAAGTGGTAATCCTACTGTACTATGCCCTACTCAAACTAGGTTTGTCACATTGTATTCAGTTCTGGGAACTGCATTTTAGAAAGCACATTGACAAGCTGGAAAGTATCCAGAGGAAAAAAATTAGAATGGTGAAGGACCTCAAATATATGCCTTATGAGGATAGGTGATAGAAGGTACTACAGATTTTGAGTCTGGAGAAGAGAAAACTTAGGAGGGAAGTAATAGCTGTCTATGAAAAGGCTGGGGTTTTTTGTTTGTTTGGTGTTTTTTTGTTTTTAGGAATGAGATTAGATTTGTTCTGTTTGATTTCAGGGGGCAAAAACAAGAGCAGTGGATAAGAAATTGGAAAGTGATCAATTTAGACTTTATATCAGGAAAAACTTTCCACCAATTAGTGCTATGAAAAAGTGGAATGAGCTGCCTGTCGGGGAGTAGTATGCCCCCTGCTCCTTGAACAGTCTCACTAAAGGTCCTCAAGAAAAAATTGGCCAACCACTTGTCAGGTGTGAGAATGGTAGATAGTCACTGATGAACCTTCTAACTATAAAATTCTGTGACTTTGTGTCTAACTTTTGGCAATATAATCTAATTTCACATTAGCTTTTGGGGGCAGTCATTTTACATCATTCATGCCTACTGTGCTTGCAGTCTATTAAAACTTTTTTGCATACAAATGTTAATAATGATACATAACATTTATATGACTTTTTAAAGTTTGCAGAACACTTTACATATATTATCTCATTTGATCCTCACAACAGTCCTGGGAGGGAGGCGCTCTTATCATGCCCATTTTAAATATGAGGAAACTGAGGTTGAAAGGTGACAAATGACTTAGAAAGAGTTATATAGCTAGTAAGTATCTGAAGTCAGATTTGAACTCATGTCTTTCTGACTCCAGGCTCAGTGCTCTATCCCACCTGCTCCCTAGCTTATCTACTTGGGTTTCCTCTATCTTGCATTTATGCAATGGAAGTTTTTGAACAGAAGTATAGGATTTCATAGTTATTCACATTAAATTTAATCATTGTTGAGCCTGTCAGGGTCTTTTTACTATTGAAATTGGGTCACCCACCCTTCATTGTTTTACCCCTTTATAATTTGAAAATTTTACAATTTGGAAAACACCCCACCAAAAAAACAACAACAACAAAAAAAGAATTTGAATAGTTCTGCTCTTTCCCTGTTATCTTCTAATATAACACTACCTGCCTGAAGCAGTGAGCATATCTCTTTTTTGTTCTGAACTTACCTAAAAAGAAAACCCTTCCTATATTGTCTGTGGCATTTTGGGAAGCCTTAGCTCATTCTGTATCTCAGCCTTCCTGAAATTCTTCTTACACAACTATAGCAGCCTTTTGTATTTGTTGTCATGGGTCTTGTGCTCTTCAGGGTGGTGGTACAGTGGAAGGAGCATGGAATTAGAAATCAGAAGACTTAGAATCTTATTCATATTCCACCTCATGGCCACGTGTCTCTGAAGCAATAAATCTCTGAACCTTCCTGAGCTTTTGTTTCCTCATCCAAAAAAGACCCAATTACACTTATCCTGCCAGTTGCAAGGCTGAGATGATTATGACCATTGAATGATATTAAACATGCACAGTTCTTTATAAACCATATAATGCTACATAGGCAAAAAGTGGTAGTCTTACTACATGGTTTTCATTTGATTTCATTCGAGTGCTTTTGGGGCAGGCACATGGGTCTCCTTGTATGTCACTCTTTTCCTCTTTGGGGTTATTTTTTTTTAATCTTTTTAGAGACTATACCAACTTTTTCTCATTTGCTTTTTTTTTAAACTCCAAACTCTTTATTTCTTTTCTTTTTTTTTTTTTGTGGGGCAATGAGGGTTAAGTGACTTGCCCAGGGTCACACAGTTAGTGTCAAGTGTCTGAGGCCAGATTTGAACTCAGGTCCTCCTGAATCCAGGACCAGTGCTCTATCCACTGTGCCACCTAGCTGCCCCACCACCATCCAGCTTTAAAACCCATTATCCCTCAGGATGTTAGGGTCCTTCTCCTAAAGCCACTGTGCTGAAGCTTTGGCGGTCCAAGTGGTATTGGTAGAGAGTTTTGACCCAGCCCAATGACCTTTTTATTATACCAAGACTCATGTCCTTTCTCTGACTGGGTGGTCTGTAGTTCACCAGAACGACAGTATCACTTCTGTTTCTCTCGCCTTTTATCTGCCTCCAAATGAAGCTTTTAACCTCAACTTTTCTCTGAACTTTTTGAATCTTATTTCCTAAACTCTAGGGTACATATCTGACTGTGCCTAGTGTTCCCTTCCTTGGCTATTTAAGACACACTCTTGTGTATTCCCAAGCCCACGCCTATATGTGCGAGAAATAGGAACAGGGGAAGGTTTCAGGATTAGTTTAACCCAATATATAGTCCAAATAATTGCTTGGTAGACCAGTGTTCCAGCCAAAAAAGATGATCTTAACCATTCCCAACTGGTCATGCTCACATAGCATTTCTACCTTTGTAGGGCCCAAATTTAATATATAGAGCATTAATTGGGTGACTCGCCGAAATATTGGGGTCCTGGAAATAATGAGGAACCTCTAGGTTCAAAGCTCCCTCCCCTCCTAACTCTTTTAGATATTTCTTCCAGGCCAATAAGAAAGGAGACTTACAGCTTCTTTTCCACAAAAGGATCAGATTTTATTACTTAATTAAACAACAAAAGTGAAATTAATAAAAATTAAAGATAAGGAAATAGGGAAAAAGAAATACAGGTAAATACTCCTAACTCTAACCTAAGTCTATACTATCCCCAGCTCGTTTCCAATTAAGCTAATTCAAAGGAATGCAAGGCTTTTGTGTTCACTCACCACACCTGGGACATCTGCTAGTTTCTTGTAC
The DNA here is from genome assembly GCF_019393635.1 of Dromiciops gliroides. Lineage (NCBI taxonomy): Eukaryota > Metazoa > Chordata > Mammalia > Microbiotheria > Microbiotheriidae > Dromiciops > Dromiciops gliroides. The sequence goes on along the minus strand of NC_057862.1, from coordinate 558,948,847 downwards.
CACCAGGAAAACCGAGGAGAGAGAGCCAGAGCAAGAGCGTTCCGGAAGTGGCTCAGCCTCCCCTCAGTGAGCGTTCAATCTTCCTCTCCCAAAAGGGGAGGTCCTTAAAAAACTGCCTATGGAGAGGTTTCTCCTTCTGACCTCAGTAGCATATGTAACTTCAGCATGGGCAAGGTGTGGCCCCTCCCAAATGAGTCAGCTAAACTCCAATAATTTTTACCACATTCCCCCCTTTGTTTCCTCAAGAAGCACGTGTGTTTCCTTGATGAAACAGTCAAAAATAACAGAATATAATACCCTATTCTAACAAACAATATGTTAATAACAATATAGAAAAGAGAGAAAGGGGAAATTTTGTCCAGAGGGGCAGTCCCTCATGAACTGGTGCTTTGACACTGGCCTGCAGAGGCCACACCTTGAAGTGGAAATAATAGAAGTCATTATCACAAACTACAAATATCACAGAGCAGATGTATTTCTTTGTCATGTGCTCATCCCACTTTAGCTTATTCATGCCTAGAAATATTGGCTAATGAGCTTGAAGGTAATATATCTTGGAAAGATCATTGAACCTTGTGGTCAGAAAACTTGGCTTCTGGCCAAGGTCATACCACTAATTAGCTCTTTGATGTTGGATAAGTCACTTACCCCCTCTTGACCTACTTTCTTCACTTATGAAGTTGGGGTTTTACAGTCTCTGTCTCACACAGTTATTGTGAGGACCAAATGAAATAATCAAAAAATTAATTAAAGTTTTATTAACCACCTACCATAGAGAAAGCACAGTATTAAGCCCCAAGGCAGAGTTGGATAGGAGATATAAAGATAACCCAATCTCCACTCTTGGGGAGCTTCCAATCTAGCAGGAGGTGAGGCATATATACAAGTAGATATATAAGAGACAGGCAAATGTCCTGAACATTAAGATGAGGAAGGAATTTCTTCTGTGTTTATCAAGGAAAGCTTCATAGAGGAGGTGGCAAAGCTATCTTCTTTCAGTGGCCTCTGTATGTCAAGGTGCTTTGTCAGCTGTGTAAAGAGCTCTATAAATATATGATATTATTATAATGGAAGAATTGAGTTCCATAGAACAACTACTCCTGATGTAGTCAGAATCCGTAAACTGCTCACTTTGCATCATTAAGAATGAAACTTTTCATATCAGGCTCTTTTGAAAGAAAGCCATTTGCCCAATTTGATTTTCCAACCACAAACTCTATCATAGTATATTTGCCAACCTGTTCAACTTGGCACTTATTAGGAGAACTCCAAGTAGTCAAAAGAGATTGGCTTCACTAGAATACCCAAACTGGGTTAAAAAAAACCCAAACTGCACATACATTTAAGCTGATCCATTTCAGTAATAAAAGAAATTCAAATAATTTCATCTCATCTTCAGAGATAATAAATGCATTTTAATATCCTATATAATCAGGATAACAACAGAGACACCACTTTCTATCCCAGTCTGTGGTTATTAGCCAGTTGCTACAATAAAAAAGGACAGTTCAGCACTTGGTGTAGTCTGGACATCACTGAAGATGGAAAGTCATTTACTACTTGAAAAAATAAGGCCTGAGATTAGAAAATGCCTCTGCTCACTGGGGGAAAAGTCTCCTAATGGAGAACATGTAAAATAAATACATGTCAGGTTTTGAGTATTTCTCCAATTGTATGGTAAGGCCCTGTTCCCCAAAGTAACAAATTAAACAACAGCTACGACAGAAAAGGCAACGGGGACTGACGGAAGTTTGGGGACATTAAAATAAGTCTTTTAACTCTTCCTTGTGGCTACAGCTGCACCAACACAAAGCCACCTTTGAGCTAGAATGTCTATTAAACCCTGGCACCAAGGGGAGTTTTATGCTGGAGTCCATAATTGATAGATTTTTTTGAGAGTGGTCCTGTGTTTAGCTTTATCAATGTGGTGCTTGAACTGGGCTTTCAGCTGACCTCCAAAAGGAAATAGTAGTTTCAAAAGGAAGAATTTTAACTTTGCCAAGAGCCAGATAATGGCATGACATAGAGAAAAGTCAGGGCTTTGTGGTTTGGATATTAAAGTACAGTTCTCTTAGCCCCACCACATAGCAGCACTGAGAAGATGGAAGGTACAATACATTTGGTTATTCAGAAAGGAGTTAAGATTTGAGATTTCACTTTCCTGTCTTTAAGTTTACTCAGTAGGGCAAGTTCCTCCTTCCTTCACTTTCTGCCCTCCCTTCAATCCCATTTTCCCTCACCCCTCTCTTTTTTTTTTTTAAAAAGTGTTTTCATTAAATAGAATTCCATAGCTGTAGCTATCTTCTAAGAATTTAAGCCTGGACATTGAGAAAATGTCCCAGAGGTGAGAATGAGCAGGCAACCCCCCCTTGGGTGGAGATGGATTTAATAGAATACACATACAGATTACTTTCCTCACCAATTAAAAATAAGACAACCCAACCATTTTTTCCCGAGCTGTGGAATGTGACTTAGAATACCACTAGCCAGGTCATCAATAATTTTTTCCCCAGACACATTATTAAACAATGACTCTGTAATGAGGTGGGAGTGATTCTATTGCAGCTGTCTTCTCATGATTCTCTGGCTTTATAAATGGAAGGTTGTGATTTTTAAAAATATTAACAATAGTCATTCGTAAGGAGGAATGCTAAATATCTCTTCTCACAGATGTTTACTTGGCTGGGACCTAGGCAAGGAATTGTGAGCAAGCTACATTTCCTATCTGTGGATTTTTAATCCAGGGATCTCAGAAACAATATAAAAGCTGTTGCAGCCCTCTGCCTCCTGGGATCATAGCAGAGGTTTTGGTAGCTTAAAGGTGAGTTGTGAGACATAAGAATAGGAATGGTTCATAAATAGCTCCCCTACTCCCTTCCCCATCACCTCATTCCATTGATTCCCCTGCAGCTCCAGGCATAGTCTCTGCAAAGACTCACACAAAATTGGTGAAGTTCCAGGAGCCAGGAGGCACAGCTGCAGCAGATCTTCTCTCACCTTTGCTGCTGCCACATTTAGTTTCAGAGCCCTGCTACTGCTGTCACTTCCTCCTAACTGACCTCCTTTCAGCATGATCCTTAAGGCCCCGTCCTAGGTTTGGTTGGGTACTTCTGCACACTTGAGAAGCCTGTGTTCAAACTGGGCCATTGACATGGACGTATGTCAAAAATAATGATAATATTGAAGGACATGTTCCATGTTTAGCGTCAAGGATTCCTCCAGTTCTAAATTCTGTGATTCTATACCCCATCCAGAACAGCCAGATTATTAAGTGTGACAATTTTTCTCTGGAACCCATTCAGCCAAAGAAATGCTGTGGGTTCTTTATTTGTACCCCAGTCCTCAGTGATTAGGTTTCCTGATTTGCATTTCAGTTCCTTAATTTGGGGGCTTTCTGCCTTCCACCCCTATATCTCTTTTCTTTCTTTTTTTTTTTTTTAGTGAGGCAATTGGGGTTAAGTGACTTGCCCAGGGTCACACAGCTAGTAAGTGTTAAGTGTCTGAGGCCGGATTTGAACTCAGGTACTCCTGACTCCAGGGCCGGTGCTCTATCCACTGCGCCATCTAGCTGCCCCTCCACCCCTATATCTCAATGGTTAAACACCCTGCCTCGTTCCACCACAGACTTGGCTTCCTAACCCTGTTAGTCTCTCAATGAACAGATCCCTAAGACCCACAAGCAGTATACTCCAGATGTCCTCTTAGTACCCAGTGAATTGTCAGCCTCATGGAGGAACAATAACTACCTGCCCTACCCCTGATCAGATTCACAATTCAGACTTTGGTCTTGCACTAGTATTTTCCCCTTGGGCTAGTATTTTAGTCTTGGATATGCTTTCTGACACATGTCTTTGAGCCTAGAAGTAGTAGACATCTGGCTGTGTTCCTTTGTCTAAATCCTCAACTCTTGCCCAACCCTACAAGTCTGTATGGATTCCTGGTTCCAGCCTTACCAAGTCTGGCTGATTTTATAAGATAGAATTTAATAAAAATAAATGTAAAGCCCTATGTTTGCTTTAAAAAAGAATTCATCTGCACAAGCACAAAATTGGAAGAAGAATGATGAGGTAGTAGTTTCATATGAAAAAGTGGTCAATATGAATGAACATCGTTTTATAATAGCAAAAAAAAGGCTAATGCATTAAGAGAGAGAAAGTTTAATTATCATTTTTCCACAGATAACTTAAAAGTCTATATATCTAGCCCTAACCTTTCTCTTTTTGGCAGTTAGGTGGCTCAGTGGCTAGAGTACTGGGACTGAAGTCAGGAAGACATCTTCCTGAGTTCAACTGGCCTCAGGCACTTACTAGCTGTGTGACCCTGGGCAAGTCACTTAACCCTGTTTGCCTCAGTTCCTTATCTGTAAAATGAGCTGGAAAGGAACATGGCAAACCACTCCAGCTTCTTTGCCAACAAAACCCCAAATGCGGTCAACAGCAAAATCTCTCTCTTTATCTCTAGTCTCATATCACCAACTTCCTATTAGATCTTTCCATTTGTACTTCCCTTAGGCATCTCAAGATCAACAATTCCAAAACAGGATTTATTATCTTTCCCCTAAAACCTACCCTGCTTCCAAATCTGTGGCTACCACCATCCTTTCAGTCACCCAGCTCCCCATAATCAGTCTTCCTTGACTCCTAACTCTCCCTAACCTCTCCTCTCCATATTGTGGGGACCAGTTTTTAATTGGAGAGTGTTAGCTCAGCGGCTCACCACACTATTTGGACAAGGAAGGAGACCAGCAGCCTTTCTCAAAACAGAGCAGATTTATTTAACAAGAACGAACTTAAAAAAAAAAACAACACAAACAGGATCAGTACGATCAAGGGAAAGGAAAATAAAATAGGGAAAAGGGAAATAATATAACCTGAATAACACCACCACCCAGGAATCAGCTGAGAACACACAGCAGCATCCTGTCGCCTTCCAGCTTCAAGCTAGAATGGCAAATCTCCTTCCTTCTTCCCAGCAAACGCCTGGCTGGCCGCTCTGACATTCACATGACTGCCCTCACTGGGCTTCCAATCATTATAATTTTGCCAGGCCCATGTAGGTGTTGGCAAGTGGTGATGACGTGAGGTGCCAGCGCCATGGTGACAGCTACAACCAGTGCATGGAGCACCGTGCCATTTGCAGAGCCCCAGAGGCCAGTGCGCACGCCGAGGTTTTTTTTTAATTCTAGCCAAAAGATGGGGTCATAAAAACCTCAAATAACAACTAATTCTTCACAATATCTACACCTTATGGATTCTTCTCCCATCTCTCATATTTTCTCTTTCCTCTCTACTCACATAGCTATCACCTGCTTGTTCTCTTTATTGATTGATTGATTGATTGATTGTTCTATTGCATAGCCTCCAAATTGACCTCCCTACCTCAAGTCTCTCTCCTTTCCAGTCAATCTCCCACACTGCTGCCAAGGTGATTTTCCTGAAGTTCAGGTCTGATCATGGCGTTTTCCAAAACTGCAATGGTTCTCTGTGATCTGTAGATCAAATACAAACTCCTCTCTTTGACATTTAAAGCCCTTTACAACCTAGCTCCATGTATCTTTTCAGACTTATATATTGTCCCCTTTCACACACTCTCTGCTCCATCCAAGCCAGCTTTCTTATTATTTTTCTCAAGTGAGTTAATAATGAATAAACACATAAATATCTACTATGTGCCAGGTACTATGCTAAGTGCTTGGGATACAAATACACCAAAGAAAGACAGTCCCTGCTCTCAAGGCACTTATAGTCTATTGGGTAAGACAACACATAAAGAAAGTTGAAAGGCAGGTTTAGGGGCATGGTAGAGAAGTCAAAAAATAAAAAATTATTACAGTACATGGCACCTCCTAGATACTTATTAATTGACTGATGGGTTGTTTGAGTGATAGCAGTCTAGAAAGAGATAGATAAGTAAGGGAATAACTCAGAACAGACCCTCATTTCTTGCCTGGCTGTACTAGTCTGGGACATCTCTGACTGTTCATGCAGTGACATGCCACTGCATCTAGTACCTTTCCCTTTTCAACTTCCTTTTGTGTGTTGTCTTTCCCCTTTAGACTGTAAGCTCCTTGAGGGCAGGGACTATTGTTTTTTCATATTTTTATCCTCAATGTTTAGTACAGTACCTGGCACACAGCAGGCCCTTAATAAATATTTATTTACTATTATTATTGATTGTGCTGCCCTGATCAAAATTCATCTGGAATATTATGTTCCATTCTGGGCTACTACATACAGATTTTCATATGATATATTTGTTTAATCCCATATATACTTTGTAATTAGATCAACAGAAGCACAATTTGCTTACTTTCATCATATAAACATAGATTCTCATCTAGGTTAGTTAGTTCACCCACCACCTAGCTTAATGTCAGAGTACAAACTGGTTTCCGTTAGTTGAGTGAATACAACGATTCAACCATGATAGTTCGGGAAGTATTTTTTGTAATATTCTAATCTCCACAGTGCTGTCAGAAGTTCTTCCTGGGAGATAGGACCTTGGTGAGCCCTGCTGCTTAGATCTTTAGACATGGTTGGTTTGCACCAGAAAGGAATAAGTCTCAATGTCTGTGACCCTGGCTTTTGGCCATACCATTGGTGTTTTGTGAGCCGGGTTCATGCCCTCTTTCCTGGACTGGGGAATTAAAATTTTAACTTTCATTATGTTATTTGGTTAAGTTTACCCAGGAGTATGCTCGACTTTTGGCAGGACATGCATTTGTTTGTGGTTACGATTCTCCTGACTCCTATTACTACTAGACTTGGTTGTAGTTTGAGAACTGTGTGGCTTAGTAAGCAGCTCTCTTAGCGCAGCTGGTTAGAGCAGTCAGTCACAGGGGGCCATGCCATCCTCTGAGCAGTAATCTGCATGGATGCCCTCCTCCCTCAAGAACAAAACATGTTGAACACTGGAAAAAAGATGTCATGAACAACACCAGATATTTAACAGATACCTTCTCAGAAACTTATAAGAAATATTTAATTGCTCCCTAGCTAAGTAGTGACATACTTTCTTGTTTGATTTTGCTTTTAGGACATCTGGGAGATTCCTCCTAAGGTAAGCATGGCTTTTCCTATTTCTTTTAGAAGCTAAGCTGTCTGTTGTGTCATTATAATGACCAAGTTTGGCTCCACCAAAGAGTTGAGTACTTTCTTCTTTGCAGAGGTGGGGAACTATGGGTGTTAAATATTGCCTATATTCACAAACTTGGTTGAAAGACTGCTTAGATTTGCTGAACTTTTTTAAAAATTTTTTTAATTTTTGTTCTAAAAGATGGCTTATTGGGTAGGGAAGAGAGGATATATTAGAAAATGAAGATGATGTAAAAATTAAAGATCAATACATTTTTCAAAACAATATCAATTTTCTAATAATAAAGACTGGGCACTATGCCACCTATATTCACATAATTGGAGTCTTTAAGCTACTCCCCTGGTGTATGTTAGCCCTGGGAGTCTTCATTGACTATGTTAAGTCACTAGGGTACTTTTAGCAGCCAGAAGTAGTTTTTAATAGAATCACAGCATTTTAGAGTTGGAAGGGATATTAAGTGGTCACCCTGGCCATCTCCATACAATGTTGTCGGCTAAGCCAAGATCATCCTCACTGGAAGCTTGGACACTGCACTGGGATGCTGGGCTCTGACAGGTATACTTTTGCCTCATCTTTCACTGGGGCTAGGCCTCTTTGTCACTTCCACACCATGACATTGCAAAAGTACCCATTCCCTTTTCCCCTCCCCTTTTTATGTTGTCATTTTCCATTAAAATCTAAGTTCCTTGAGGACAGAAACTATCTTTTTTTGTTTCTCTCTGAATTCCTAGGCCTAGGACAGTGCCTGACACCCAGTAAGTGCCAAATATTTTATCTGTTCTTTTTAGATAAGAGGAAATTGCAATCCAGAGATGTTAGTGGGAGGAAAAAAGAGCATTGGCCTAGTAGGCACGGGATCTAGGTTCCCTCCCCAACTCAGCTGCTATCAGTGGGCAAATCTTTCAGTCTATTAGAATTTCTTGAGATTAGGGACTGTCTCTTAATAACTGTGTACACTTCAGTGCCTAGCATAGTCAATCAGTCAACAGACATTCATTAAGCATTTACTGTATGCCAGGTACTGTGCTTCAGTGTTAGGAAATATAAAGAAAGGCAAGAATATGGCCTTGCACTTAGAAGTTTCTTTGTAGATCAAATTGTATGTAAATTCTGTGGAATTAAAAGCAAATAGTAGGGGACAGCTAGGTGGCACAGTGGATAAAGCACCGGCCCTGGATTCAGGAGGACCTGAGTTCAAATATGGCCTCAGACACTTGACACTTACTAGCTATGTGACCCTGGGCAAGTCACTTAACCCTCATTGCCCTGCAAAAAAAAAAAAAACAAAAAAAATTTTTTTTTATTTTTAAAAAAAGTAAATAGTAAGAATGACAGTTTTCTTTTTAGAGGTCAGTCATGAAGGAAATAATGAACATGGACTAAGTGGAGGGAGGTAGAAAGGCATTCAGTGCAGAGTAAGTAAACACACTGGGCTGCCCAAGGCTACTTTTGTTTTTCACTGTGGGAATGAGACTTCATATAAAGCCCAAAGTCTGAAAGGAACAAAAGGGGGAAAGGATAGGTAGCATTTCTTTTAAAGGGAGAAGCTTCACCCACAGTGCTGCTACTGAGAAATTGGAACAGGATTTTGGGTTAGCTTTTGGGTTTGTTTTTTTTAAAGAGAAGTAGTTTGAAAAAGAAAAAAGAGCCTCACATTAATCCCAGACTGTCAGTCAATATTCTTAATCAAGACCTTCAGGGGTAGCTAGGTGGCGCAGTGGATAAAGCACAGGCCCCAGATTCAGGAGGACCTGAGTTCAAATGCGACCTCAGACACTTGACACTTAACTAGCTGTGTGACCCAGGGCAAGTCACTTGACAACAATTGCCTTACCAAAAAAAAAAAAAAGACCTTCTGCTGAGTTCCTCCAATAAAGCTCTACTCTGCTACACCTTTCGGGCATGGAGTATGTGTTCGGCTCTGAAGAAGAGCTTTACTGATTTGTACAGGCTCATTACCAGAAGATTGATCACTGGACAGCGAACTGTAACTTGTGAAGCCATCTATTGAAGTTTGGAGGGCTTGAAATCTGCTTTGATGAAAGGCGTGTGCACACAGATGAAGTTGCAGCTCTTTCAAAGTATTAAAGTATATGAATGTTAGAGCATAAGAAATTCTAAAGAAGAGGCAGTATGGTATAAATAGGAAGAGCCCTACTCATAAGACCTGGGTTTGAATCCCAGTTCAGTCACATACTACCAAATGACCATAGGCACACAGGCACATTTAATCTCTCTGGACCTCGGTTTCTTCACTAATAAAATGACGAGTTGAATTAGAAGACCTCCAGAATCTTTTTTTTTTTAATTTCAAATCTATGATCCTAAGCATGGGGTTCTTTGAGGGCAAGAGCATGAAGAAAAAGGAAGATGAAATAAGGGATGGATTTGTTCAACCCTCGTCTGGCTGGCAACTCCACAGTCCATCTGAAAATGCCATTAAGTTGGATGAGACAAGCTGCTATATAAGCTTTGTGAGCTATTTTCTGGCCAGCAAGAGAGAAGCATCAGCAACCCTGCTATTTAGCTGTGTACGTATGTGAAAGTCATTAGTGTTTGTATATCTTAAACTCTTGGTAGACCTTGGTGAGCGAAAAGCTGAACTAAGTTATATCACAGAAACTTAACACTCTTTCTGGCTTTAGAATATTTGCTGAATGGAGATATTTCCCCTGTACGTAGACTGTATTTGTGTAATGGGATATTTGTGCAATGTGGCTTTTCTATGGTTTCTTCACCATCCATATAAAGCGAAGGAAATATTTCTGTTGGGCCAATATTCCTGAAGTACAGTGCCACAAATCCTGCCTTACATAACCTAGTCTGGTAGACACTCAGGAGAAAAACAGGAAGTCAGGACATATACACATTGAAAAGATTAACTAAGGATGTTTGGGTTTTGGGGTTTTTTTTTTTGTTTTTTTTTTTTAATGATGTCAGACAGACTGAATTAAAGAATGGTCTTTTACTCCCAGAGTTTAACTTGTAGAAAAGTTGCATTTCTCACCTCAAATTTGATAAGTTTATCTATGGGGAGGGTGAGGCTATACCTTTTATTTCATTAAATTCAACAAATAATTATTGATCTTACTACTGTAATAGGGGTTTTTTTGAAAAAAACAAAACCAACTAAACCTGCTATTAGAAAGATCGCTGTTGTGATCCTCAAGAAACCTGGGGTTTTTTCCCAGGTCTGTCACTAATAGTGTGATCCTGGGCAGTGATAAAAACTGACATATGGAAATATCATGGAGGTAGGTATCATTAGTATGTTTCCCCATTTTTCACTTGGGGACACTGAGAAATAGAATGGTTTACCCAAAATCATACAGCTAGTTAGCATTTGAAGAAGGCAGGGTGGTACAGTGTAAAGAACAATGAATTCAAATCCTTCCTCAGATGCTTATTATCTGCGTGACTTGGAGCAAGTGACCACCCCTTGGCTTTATTTTCCACATCTGTGAAATGAGAAGATTGGACTCTGACTTCTAAGAGCCCTTCCAGCTCGAGTTATAATCCTATGAACCTGGTTTTCTTCATTCCAAGTATAGCATCCTAAGAACCATATCCTGTTTCAGGTCTGGGCCTCAGATTCCTCAACTGTGAAGTGAATTATTTGGATTGGAGAAATTGACTCCTTTAAAATTTCAGCTTGACATTCTTTTTTTATTTAAATTTTAATTTGGGGGGGGGCAATTGGGGTTAAGTGACTTGCCCAGGGTCACACAGCTAGTAAGTGTCAAGTGTCTGAGGCCAGATTTGAACTCAGGTCCTCCTGAATCCAAGACCAGTACTTTATCCACTGCGCCACCTAGCTGTGCCTCAGCTTGACATTCTTTGATCCTGTGAGATATTTATAACCTCCATGGTGTCATGGCCAGGTATCCACTGTTATGGATCAAGGATTATAGTCTTAGGTCACAAGGATAAAGAAAGAAGGATGGTCCTTAGTTCAAGGTACAGTCAAGTCATCCTCAGAGATGAAGCTCAAAGTTAGTCAATGAACTAGGTTGTATTAAGTGCCTACTGAGTGTTACGCACTGTTCTTAGACAGGGGGTACTAAAATTGACCAAAAACAAACAGTCCCTTGCTCTCAAGAAGCTCACAGTCTAATGGGAGTTACAAATGGTTAATAATTGCAATACTCTTTAATGTCTTCTAAGGTGAAGAAATTCATGTCTACCTATCCATCACCGATTCCCCCTACCTTAGAACCTACCCAGCCCCTCAGGATTTGAGGGGCCCTTACTGAGAGATCACCATGTTCTTTTACTCACATTATCCTTTGGCAGGGTCACCTTATCAAGAATGAGTTGTTGAGTCCAGAGGGGAATCTTGACACCCTGCAGATTCAGGAGTTAGCATTAGAATCAGATCCATAGCCTCCATCACTGAACGATTCCTCCAAAGGTTGGCCAATGACCCTGGTCATAGTACTACTAAAAAGTAATGACAGTCCACAATGGGATATGATTGAGTCCAATAAGTAGAAAGTATTATAAGAGTTCAAAGAGAAGGAGTCATAAATAGAATAGATGGGAGAAGTATACATGACTGGAGAAAGAGGATGGACAAATGTGTAGTGGTAAAAATGATCTTGCAGTATTTGAAACATTAGCAAGAAGACTGTCCTGCTTGGAACAGAAAGAATATTCATACTGGGAGTAGTGGGAGGATAAGGTTAGAAAGGTAGACTGGGGGCAGGTTATAAAGGATCTTGAATTTCAATTCCTGTAGACACTGGTTAGAGTCATAATTTTTTTTTTAATTTTCATCATCATCAGTTCTCTGAAGTCATAATTGGTCATTACATTCATTAGAGGCCTTAAATCTTTCAACTGTTATAAATTATACTTCTCATCTGCTTACGTCCCTCTACATCAGTTCATACAAGTCTTTTCAGGCTTCTCTAAAACCAATTCTTTTGCCATTTCTTATAGCACAATAGTATTTCATCACATCCTTATGTCATGATTTATCTATTCCCCAACTGATGGGCTTCCCCTTAGTTTCTAGTTCTTTGTCACTACCTAGAGAGCTACTATAAACATTTTTATATGTATAGGATATTTCCCTCTTTAATCATTTTGGGGTATAAGTTTAGCAATGGTATCACCATGGCAAAGGCCATGCACAGTTTAGAAACTTCCAAAATAGTTGGACACGTTCATAGTTCCACCAACAGTGAATAAATGTGCCAGTTTTCCTGAAACTCCTCCAACATTTGTCATTTTCTTTTGTTATCTTTGCCAATCTGATAGGTGTGAGAATGAACTTCAGAATTGCTTTAATTTATATTTTACTAATTATTAATGACCCAGAACTTTTTAACGTAACTATAGATAGCTTGGATTTCCTCCCCCGAGAACAACCCATTCATGTCCTTTGACTATTTATCACTTAGGAATGGCTCTTACTCTCATAAATTTGAATCAGTTCCTTCTGTGTGTTGAAAATGAAATCTTTATCAGAAAAAAAATTGCCACAGATAGTGTTCTACAATTACTTGTTTCCTTGCTAATCTTTGCTAAATTAAATTGATTTGTGTAAAACCTTTTTTTAATGTCACATAACAACAAAGTTGTCCCTTGCACTCTTCTTTGAACATTCCCATCCTTTGCATGGTGACGAACTCTTCCCTATCAATAGATTTGAAAGGTTTTTTATCTAAGTCATGTATCTATTTGGAGCTTATCTTTGTATATGGTGTGAGGGGTTGGTTCAAATCTGATTTCTGCAGTTCAGTTTTTCCAGCAGTTTTTGTCAAATAGTTAGTCCTTTTCTCAGTATCTGAGGTCTTTGGGTTTATTGAACACTGGGCTACTAGGTTCATTTACTACTACATATCATGTACCTAATCTATTCCACTTATTGACTAGTAAAATGCAAGCTAGCATTTTAGCCCATGCCAAATAGTTTTGATGATTGCTATTGTAGTATAGTTTGACATATGGTACTCCTAGGCTCTAGTCTTTCACACACACCCCTCCCCCCCCTTCCCTTGAAATTCTTGACTTTATGTTCCTTCAGATGAATTTCATTATATTTTTACTAGTTCTAGCAAGTAATTCTTTGGTATTTTTATGGGTATGAGACCAAATAAAGTAACTAATTTATGTAATATTGCCATTTTTATTATATTTGCTCAGGATTTAAATTTTATACAAAGATTGATATAGCAGTAGTATGCAAGATGATTTGGAGAAGAGAGAGATTATCGATTAGAAAAACAGCAGTAGGCTTTTGTGTTATCTGGACACAGCATGGAATGGGAAATGGCAGTAAGGATGCAAGTGAATGAATGAATATGAGAGACATTTAAGAAAGAATTTATAAAGTTTGTGATACACAAGAGATATGGGACAAAAAAGTAAGCCTAAGTGATTGAGAGAATAGTGATGCTATTAGCAAATATAGATAAGTCAGATTAAAGAGCTCTTTGGGGGAAATGAAGATGAGTCTCAATTTAGATATTTTAAATTTGGTTCAACATCTGTGATGTACAGAAGACACTTAAAATAGATCCTTTTGTTCTTTTTCTAAAGTAGTGAAAGATATCTCTCTTTTTTTTTTTTTAGGGCACTTGAAGTTAAGTGACTTGCCCAGGGTCACACAGCCTATAAGTGTTAAGTGTCTGAGGTCAGATTTGAACTCAGGTACTCCTGAATCCAGGGCTGGTGCTCTATCCACTGCGCCACCTAGCTGCTCTGAGAGATATCTCTTTTAAAAGTGTCACTTAACCAAATTTAAGCAGCAACTGAGGAGAGATAAACATTGAGGGGACAGGCTGATTGAATTGAAGCACATTTACCTTGAAGGAAACTAAGAATTCTGAGACAGAGGTGAAAAAAGAATGCTTTCCAGACATGAAGTACAGCCAGCTGCCCATTGGACATTTACCAGATGTCCTGTAGACATCTAATTCAACATGTCAAAAAAAAACCCTGTTATATTCCACCTTCCCTCAAACCCTTTCCTCTTAATTATTATTGTCAGGGCAAGCTCATCATCTCTAATCTTATCACCATGCTGCTAACTCAAGCCTGACACTGCCTCCTTTAGCCTCCTTTCCCCTCTGTTTGAAGGACCAGAGAATGGTGTACCCATCTCCTCCCAAAGCCTCCCTTTATAAAGTGAAGAAATTGGAGTTTTCATCTCACTCCACTCTGCATCTTCTGCTCTGCCTGATATCAGTTCCACAGAACAAGATGCCTCTCCTTACCCCCTGGTCTTCTTCCATCTTTCCTTCCTCCTTTTGTGCATTGTCTCCCCCCCACCCCCACCCCCCACCCCCGGCTATCCTCTGCCCTTGCCCCACTGCTTCCATTAGATTGTAAGCATTTTGAAAGCATGAATTGTCTTTATTATTTGTAGCTCCAGCACTTAACATAGTACCTGGCACATAGTAGGCACCTAATACGTGTTAATTAGATCGGGTTGTCCAGGAAACCATTATCTTCTCAGTCACCAAACTTTGCAGCTTCCGTGATATCTTCCACTCTTCACTCTCAGTCATCCCACACACCCAGTTATCAGATATTGTCCTTTCTACCTTTACATCATCTCTCCACTCACATAGCCACTACTCTAGTTCTGATTCTTATCACCTCTCACCTGGACCATTGCAATATATTGCTAATTATTCTTCTTTATTTTACTCTCTCTACTCCTATCCATCCTTCAAACAACTGCCAAAGTGATTTTCCTAAAGCATCTTCCTCTCACTCACTGCTTAGTAAACTCCAGTGGCAAATCAAATGAGATGAATTGCTGTTCCTCCCTTAGGACTCCATCTCATCTTTCCATACCTAAGAATTGGCTAATTTCCAAACCTGAAATGCTCTGAATTCTCACTTCTGACTCTTAGAATCCTGCCTTCCTTCCAGACACAACTGAAAAGCCATCTTCTGCAAGAAGGTATTTTTTGTGCACCGCCCCCCTTACTATAGCCTTTCCTCTAAAGCCACCTTCCATCCACTTTGTGTCTTGTATATAACAATTTATCTATATATCTCCTCTATTGGAATATCTGCTTGTTGAGGACAGGGAATTTTTTTCCTTCTTTTTATCACCAGAGACTAGCACAGTGGCTGGCACATAGTAGGGATTTAATAAATGCTTGTTGACTGACAGCCCGTGAGAAGGCACAGAGGTGGCCATCTTGGCTAGAACCCAGACTGCATGAAAGGAAGTACATATGAAAGTTGTGAGGATCAAATGAGGTAATCTGCTTTGTAGGCCTTAAAGTACTATCTAAACGTAATTTGTTTTCTCCCTGCCCCCTTGAGTCTGTTCTTATCTTGCAGCCTCTGCTAAATTCATTGCAGCTGGACAGCTCCCACAGGCCCTTGGCAGGGTTACTCTCTAAAGAAATGGCTATCTCTAAGTGTTTCTAGACAAAGCCTGCCTTTCATTTCCCCACAAATTCTTTATGTCTTCTGGTTTTGTTTATGTAGTGAGGATGTCATCATATATGTCATTCATTTCCTTTAATAGTTTCCCAAAAGTGTGAGGGCAGAGATCGTTCTTATTCATCTTTATATTCTCCACTGTGTTTAACACCCTACTTTGTATATAATGGGTGTTCAATGACTGTTGAATGTATAATGAATTTTGAAAGAGTGGGGGGGACCTCTTAACAGGTATTTTCTGCCCACACTTCCCAAACTATCCTTCACACTGTAACTTACACTTGATCCTGCTCATGTTACTGCTTTGCTGCTCAAAATCCTCCAAAGACTACTTTTGGCATCCAGTCAAGTTCTAATTTCTTTGATGGGGATTCAAGCCCCTTCATAGTCTGGTATTCCCCTTCTCAATTCCCTCACCCACCTTTCTTTTCCTACTCTTCTCAATTCACTCTAAAAGGATATCAGGATATAGACCCAGAAGGGATTTGGGCAATAATCTAGTCCAACTCCATCATTTTACAGATAGAGAAACTGAAGTTCTAAAAGCACAAGTCATTTGTCCAAGCTAACACGTAGCAGAGGTGGGTTTCAACTATAGGCACCCTGACTCCCAATCCATTGCTTTATCTACTGCACTATTCTGCCTTCATAAGTCTTCATACAAAACCTGTACTTTCACAGGTCTATGACAGCTTACATCCTTCCCTTTTCCCCTAAAATTTCCTCTCCTTTCCTCTTTGCTTTTATATTACTGGCCATCATTAAAAACCCAACTAAAAAGCCACAATGTCCAAGAAACTGTCCGTGATATTACCAGTTGACAATAGCCTTTACTTCCTCATATCTCACAAAACACCCTGAGTGTAGCATCCTGTTTGTGCTGGGTTTGTTGTGTGCTATAGGCATTTGTGTCTGTCATCCTCTCAATCTCCCAGATCATTGGGGTCAGGGGTCTTATCAAAATTATGTATCTTCTCCTGTCCCTCACCTAGAGTAGATACTTACTAAGTGCTCATCGAAATGAATAGTTATGTGGTGACGGGAAATAAAGGGATGGATGAAAGAGGCATTTGAGGATTATAGATTTAGATCTAGAAGGGACCTCAACTAGTTCAATCCCATCATTGTACACATAAAAAAAGCCGAGTTCTAGAGAGGTTGGCCAAGATTTCACAAGTAATAAGTGACAGAGCTGAGATTTGAACCTTATTCCTCTGATGGCCATTGTAGCAATCCTTCCACTATGCAAAACCACACTGCCTACTGAAAAGGAGAATTGAAAGAATCCAGTAACATATTAGATGTTCAGAACAAAGGAGAAACAAGAGTTGAAATGATTCATCTTAAAAGCCAGAGTAACTTGGAGGTTGGTAGTATTATTAATAGGAAGTCAAGGAATAGGGAAGTCAGAAGAGGAAGCTAGTTTATAGGGTAATTTTTAAAAATAAAAATTACAAAAAAGGAAGGAGTGGGGCAGCTAGGTGGCACAGTGGATAAAACACCGGCCCTGGATTCAGGAGGACCTGAGTTCAAATCCGACCTCAGACACTTGACACTTAACTAGCTGTGTGACCCTGGGCAAGTCACTTAACCCCCATTGTCCTGGGAAAAAAAAGGAAGGAGATAGATCAGAATTTGAGGTAGTTTGTTTTGTTTTGTTTTGTTTTTGCAGGGCAATGGGGGTTAAGTGACTTGCCCAGGGTCACACAGCTAGTAAGTGTCAAGTGTCTGAGGCCGGATTTGAACGCAGGTACTCCTGAATTCAGGGCTGGTGCTTTATCCACTGCGCCACTTAGCTGCCCCTTGAGGTAGTTTTTTAATGAATAAATCCTAAAATTTCCTTCCAAGCATTTTATGGATATCAATTTCTTAGGTATGAAAAGCAAATGGGAAGAGAGAGAAGCTATAACTAACTTCATTTTAATTAGAAACAGAGAAGTTGAAACCTAGAGATAATCTACTCATCTTAATTCTTTTTTTTTTTTTATGGTAAGGCAATTGAGGTTAGGTGACTTGCCTAGGGTCACACAGCTAGTAAGTGTTAAGTGTCTGAGGCCGGATTTGAACTCAGGTCCTCCTGAATCCAGGGCTGGTGCTTTATCCACTGTGCCAACTAGCTGCCCCCCACTCATCTTATTCTTTTTTTTTTTTTTGCAGGGCAATGAGGGTTAAGTGACTTGCCCAGGGTCACACAGCTAGTAAGTGTCAAGTGTCTGAGGCCAGATTTGAACTGAGGTCCTCCTGAATCCAGGGCTGGTGCTCTATCCACTGCACCACCTAGCTGCCCCCCACCAAGAAGCATCTGCATAAAAATGATCATTGAACCAGTGAGAGCTGATGAGATCGTCAAGTGACTTCGTTTAGAAGGGAAGAGAAGAGGGCCTAGGAACAGGGAGGGCCCAGGAGAACATCTACAATTAGTGGATTTGACCCAAAGAAAATCCAACAAAAGAAACTGAAAGAGAATGATCAAACTGGTAATAGGAAATCAAGGAGTACCATGGAAACCTAGAGAAGAGCTAGTACTAAGAGGGTAATCGAAAGTATCCAAGGCTACAGAGAGGTCAAAAAGGGTGAATATTGAGAAAAGGATATTGGATTTAGCAATCAAGAGATAACTGTTGGGGCAGCTAGGTGACGCAGTGGATAGAGCACTGGCCCTGGAGTCTCCTGAGTTCAAATCCGGCCTCAGACACTTAACACTTACTAGCTGTGTGACCCTGGGCAAGTCACTTAACCCCAATTGCCTCACTGGGGGAAAAAAAAGATAACTGTCAACTTTGGAGAAGGCAATTTCTGTCGAATGTTGAAGTTACTGTAGAAAAATTGAGAGGGAGGGCAAAGAAAATGGAGGCACCTATTGTAGATAATCTTCTCAAGGGGTTTAGACAAGAAAGAGATGAGAGTTCTGAGATGGATGGATCAAGAGAGGGTTTTGGTTGGGGTTTTTTGGGGGGAGGGGTTAAGGATGGGGGTGGAAATAAAAGGATATATTTGTAAGCAACAAAGAAGCAGCCAATACATGTGGAGAAACTAAGGATAAGTGAAAGAGTGGGGATGATATAGTGGGCAGTATACTGAAGAAGATGGAATGGAAAAGGGATCATTTGTGCACATAGTACGATTTGCCTTGGTAAGGGAAAGGGCCATCTCTTCACAAGGGTTAAGGAGGAGATAGATGGGGAAAACATCTGAGTGATATGAGACGCAGAGTGGAAAAGAAAGAACTTTTGGCAAATGGCCTCAATTTTGTTGTTTTTCTGTTGCGTCCAACTCTTCATGACCCCATTTGGAGTTCTCTTGGCAAGGATACTAAAGTGGTTTGCCGCTTTCTCCAGCTCATTTTACAAGATGAAGAAACTGAGACAAACAGGGTGAAGTGACTTTTATAGGGTGATATGGCTAGTAAATGTCTGAGGCCAGATTTGAAGTCAGGAAGATGAGTTTTCCTGATTCCAGGCCCAGCACACTATCCACTGTACTACCCAGCTGCCTGCTAACCTCAATTTACTCAGTAAAATACAAAACAAAGTTCTTAACTGAGAAGTTGTGGAGAAGGGATACCATGGGTGGTTTAAGGAAGAAAAAAAAAAGGTTTGGAAGAGCTGTTGTGGTAGGTGGAATAGGTAATCAATTAGGAAGATATAAAAAGATTGCTTTGCTCTGGTGAGGGCTGTTGAGATTATATAACATTAATTTGTAGTGGACTCAATCCACATGGTTCTTCAAGGAATAAAGAAAGTGAATGGGGCAGCTAGGTGGCACCATGGGCAAATCACTTAACCCTGTTTGCCTCAGTTTCTCATCTGTAAAATGAGCTGGAGAAGGAAATGGCAAAGTGCTCCAGTATCTTTGCCAAGAAAACTCCGAATAGAGTCACCAAGCGTCAGACATGACTAAATCGACAAAACAACAACAAAGAAAATGAATAGTGGGAGTCATCCAAGGTTGGGGCTCAGTAAGGCATCTTGACTGGTAATAGGCTTAAAGGGATTTGAGTGAAGAAGATAGTGTGTAAGATTGAACTGGTTAACCAAGGGGTCAAAATAGAGAAGGGGGTAAGTGTAGCCAGTACACGGATGATGTCTGCTGGAAAAACTGAAAGACGGATAGATGGAAGGTTCATAGTAAGGACAGAGAACAGAGTTGGGGTCATAAGCCAGAGGAAAAGATGGAATATAAAAGATTTTGATCAGACAGATAATCCTTAATTCATAAGCACAGATGTGGAATACTTGTAGATGATAGCAAGATCAAGGGTGTGATTTTGATATGATCTCAGTTGTGGAGCTGAGATGGAATGGAGGAATAGTTCATAGGAAATGAGTAACTTGAGGAACTGGGAAGTTTAGAGTGTTTGAGGAAGTATCAGTATAAATGTTGAAGTCCCCCAGGATGATAGCAAAAGTTGGGATGGGAAGACAGCTCATGAATTCAGCACTGAAATCATTGAGGTAGGAAGGATAATATTTGGGGGGCTTATAGATAACAACCCTGACTCCTTCACTGTTACCAGTGGGATGGGCAAAAGTGCATATAGTACTAAAAAGGATGGGCAGTGAGGTTTAATCAGAAGGGAACCAGTGAATGCCAGAAGATGGAAAGAGTGATAAAGGGAAAATTTCCAAATGAAATATAGGGTCTTCCAGAGAGCACAGTGGTAGGGGTGGGTGGATCTCAAGAGGGACATTTGGGAGGGAGCTAATTGGATTGAGGGACATTTAGAAGTAATGGAATGGGCAATGGCCATGAGAAGGGGAAAAGGGATTTGTACAGTGACAGAGATTCAGAATCCCTGGGATGGGAAACATATTTTGGGGTGGGAAAATGCTAACCATGGTGGAATGAGTTTGGGCAGATGATCAAGGACTTGAGGGAAGTTCATTAAGAGAAAGAGGTGATTAGACCATTCAGGGCTCTCTCTCAATGTCCAATCTTGTGGCAAGTGATGGATGATGAATCCTGTGAGGGCCAGGAGACCCCCTGCATAACAAATACAGGCAAGCAGGGGTATAGCCTCAGAGAGTCTGATTAGAAGGTAGGAGCTGGCAATTTGAGTTCAGAGTGCTGAGGCCGGGCTCTGGTGCTAACTTGGGAAGCACAACTTGGGAAGACTTAGGAATGAGGAGGCCATAGGTGGGTACGTTGGCTCCTTGGCTCATGCAAGAGCAAAGACAAATGACCAATTCAGTCTCTATGGCTGATGTCATGCTCTGGGGGAAGTCCAGGGTAAAGACAGAGGCCATAGGCAACCCAGCCAAGTGGTAATTTCTCAAAGTCTCCAAGGAAACAAGCTAAAATTCAGGCTAAGGTACCAGCTTCCTCTACATGTTTATACTTCCAGATTCTTTTTTTTTTTTTCCTTCTTGGAGCTGATCCCAAACAGAGTAAAAAACAACATGTGTTCTCTCTCAAAACAGGTATCCATGTCCCAACATTTTACTTCCTTTCCTGACCTCTGGGTTCTCTGTGTTCTCTCTGTGATTTTATACTTGCTATCCCCTGTGCCTTGAAAAATATTCCTTTCCCATCTTCAATATCTTGGAATTCCTAGTTTCTTCCAAACACTCAACTCAAGCTGTGTATATAATCCATGGGGCTTTTCCTGGCCCCCTCAGCTGTTAGGGTGCCCCTTTCCCAAACTTCTACTCATTTTGTATATGTTCTCTATGTTCTAATGTGTGTGCATGTTGTTTTCCCCATTAGAATGTAAACTCTTTGAGAGTGAGACTGTTTTTCACTTTTGTCTTTGTATTGTCAGTGGTTTGATTACTGTTTGGCTCACAATAAACACTTAATAACTGCTTTCTTTCTAGATGGCTTCATTAATTGATAGGAGGAGCCTTTTGGAAGATAAAAAGGATTAGCCCCCAATCTAGGAAGTGGCTGGAGGTTCGGTCACATCTGATTCTTCCATGACTTGTGTCGTCACCCCCCATTTCATTTAGGGTCTTCTTGGCAAAGATACTGGAGTGGTTTGCCATTTCCTTCTCCAGCTCATTTTACAGATGGCAAACTGAAGTAAACAGGGTTAAATGACTTGCCCAGGGTCACACAGCCAGTGTCTGAGACCGGATTTGAACTCACTGAGAGGTGAATATTCATGTAGAGTTGACTTTCCTAGAAAAGACTAAAGAAGGCTACTTTCACTTGGGTTCATCTTTACAAGGTAACTGTTTGAGGATAACTGAGTAAGACAATAGGAGACAATGGGTACTTATTTTAGATTTACAAGGTAGTTTCATACAGTACTGAACCCTACCTTTCTTTTTTCTTTGGAATTGGAGTCAAGATTTCAAATATTCTTTGTTGTTGTTGTTTTTGTGGGGCAATGGGGGTTAAGTGACTTGCCCAGGGTCACACAGCTAGTGTCAAGTGTCTGAGGCTGGATTTGAACTCGGGTCCTCCTGAATCCAGGGCCGATGCTTTATCCTCAAGTATTATTCTTTCAGAGCAAGGCACTGGAGTATGTAAAAAATAAAACAAAAATAAAAAGCAGTCCCTGCCCTCAAAGACAAAGAAAGTAAACAAGCATTTTTAAGTATCTGTTATATGTCAAGCACCCTGCTAAGACCTTTATAAATATTAGCTTGTTTGATCTTCACAACAACCAGTCAAGGTAGGTACTATTATTATCCCCATTTTATAGTTGAGGAAACTGAGGCAGACAGAGGTTAAAATGACTTGCCTAAGTCACAGTTAATTAGTATCTGAAGCAGAATTTGAACTCAGGTCTTCCAGCAGAAGATCAACTGGGTGGCAAAGTGGATAGAGAACTGGGCTGAGTCAGAATGCCTTATTTTCCTCAGTTCAAATCTGTTTTCAGACACTTATTAGTCGTGTGGTCCTGGACAAGTCACTTAACCCTGTTTGCTTCAGTTTCCTCATCTGTAAAATGACCTGGAGAAGGAAATGGGGAACCACTTCAGCATCTCTGCCAAGAAACCCCCAAATGTATGGTGTCACCATAGTCAGACAGGACTGAAATGACTAAACAACAACATCCTGACTCAAGATCCAGCACTGTTCCACCAGCTGTCTGGATCATACCGCTATAGCTGAATGGATTTCAGGAACAAGCTAATCCAACCTTCTCTTTTTATAGATGAGGAAGTTGAAGCAAATAGAGCCCTGGCTTAGGAGTCAGAAGACCTAGGTTCAAATCCTGCCCCTGACCTTAGGCAAGTCACTTAACCTCAGAAGATAATGGATTGTTGTTGTTCAGTTGTTTTCAGTCTTGTCCAACTCTTCATGACCCCATTTGGGGTTTTCTTGGCAAAGATACTGGAGTAGTTTGCCCTTTCCTTCTCCAGCTAATTTTACAGATGTGACTTGCCCAGGGGGCAGCTAGGTGGTACAGTGGATAAAGCAATGACCCTGGGTTCAGGAAGACCTGAGTTCAAATCTGGATTCAGACATTTGACACATACTAGCTGTGTGACCCTGGGCAAGTCCCTTAACCCTCATTGCCCAATAAAAAACAATAAAATTTTTTAGAAAGTGACTTGCCCAGGGCCACACAGATATTAAGTAGGATTTGAACTGAAGCAGGATTTGAACTCAAGGTGATGAGTCTTCCTGACTCCAGGCCTGGCACTCCACTGGGCCACCTAAGATGCACAGATAATGGATTATTTCTCACTAAAGATTTTAATTAAAAGCTGGTTGTGAGGTATTGGAGTGACTCAGAGTTGTGAACTAGAAGGTATCATGCCTCTTTTCTACTCTTCAGTATTTAATTGAATCTATGATCTCATTAATGTGGGTCCCTCCTATACTGGTACAGCACAAATCCTATCCCAGCCTTTCATAGCCTCCCTCCTCTTTGGAAGATCTCCTCAACATGATAAAAGCCTTCTTTTAGTTATTTTAGCATTGTATGGACACTATTGTAACATTCATCTGTTATCCTTCCCTTCCATGACGTGGCAAACCCATCACATATATTTTCTTGATGTATTTTATTCCTTCTCTTGATTGTCATTATTGAAGTCATTAGGACTCTAAAACCTACTGTTGGTGAGCCCCTCCCCTGAACCACCACTTCCTGAAAGGCCCCAGCCATTCTCACTTTACTCCCACACTTCTCCATCTCCTACCAGAAGCCTTTTACCTAACCCTCTCCTCCACAGTGCACCCTTCCAACTCCTTTATGTGGTTTCCCCTTATTAGAACATAAGCTCTTTGAGGGTGGGAAGTATCTTGTTTGTATTTTCATCCCTAGCACCTAGCAGCATGCTTGTTAGATTTGTGTTTTAAAATGTTTTATCTGTCTATTATTGGAAATGATTTCCAACTGCATCTCCACCTCCTTGGTACTTTGATCCACCTACAGTTAGACTTTTTAATATGAAATTATTTGGAACATTAAAACATTTCCAAGTAAATGCTACTGTATTCTCAAAGCTATGATAAATATTTTCCTTTACCTCCTCATGGCAATTTACTGGGTTTTATTGTTTATTTTCTGCTTATACAATGTTAACAGATGTTGTCCTGTTATTTTTATTTGGGGATCAACCAGTAAGTGTGCCTCTGCCAAGAGTTTTCCACTCCAAAAAAACTTGAAGAACTAGATGCATTACATTTTTCACAAGTAATACAACGCTTTGGAATTTCTTACCCATTCCACGTCTCAACACCCCCTGTTTTGGCCTAGATTCGAATTTTTCAGCCCACCCCCCATGAGGAGAAGTTGATTTATTTGACCAGCTCAATTTTAATGGGCATTCTTTTGTTTATTATGGAATGAAATAGTGATAGCTGCTACATATGTCTTGAGATCTCTGGCATTAAAAATGCATTTTGGGGGCAGCTAGGTGGCGCAGTGGATAAAGCACCGGCCCTGAATTCAGGAGTACCTGAGTTCAAATCCAGCCTCAGACACTTAACACTTACTAGCTGTGTGACCCTGGGCAAGTCACTTAACCCCAATTGCCTCACTAAAAAAAAAAAATGCATTTTGAATATAGCAAAAATTTAGCAGCATAGTTGGACAGGAGATTATGGAGCAAAAAATGGGCAAAGGATTGTTGGATTATAAGATTTAGACCTGGAAGGGATCCTGAAGTTAATTTAGTCCAGCTCTCTAATTTTATAGGTAAGGAAGCTGAGGCCCAGAGAAGCTAAAGTGACTTACTCCATATAATAGGGGACAGGAATAGAGATAAGACCTATGATTTCAGTTAGTACTTTCTAAAGCCCAAGTCTCATGCATGTCCCCAGCTCTCTACCTCCATTCTATAACTTGTCATAGCTCCCTATCTCCTCTAGTATCAAATATAAAAATCTTCTGTTTGGCTTGGAAAACACTTAATAATCTGGATCTTTCCTATCTTTCCAGTATTCAAACCCACCCACACACACACACACACCCCTGCCCCCTACATACTTTGCCATTTAGTGACACTGGTCTCCTTCCTGTTGCTCACTGTGAGAAAATAATTATTATAATGGGTTTGAGGAGAACTCAGAGACCCCCATATCCCCCCAGGAACTCTGGTTGGTTTCTCAGAGCCAGCCCAGAGACAATAGAAATGTAAATCAAACTCTCAGTAGAGATAGAAATCACACCTATCTGAAAGCCTTTTCCCCTCAGAGGGTCTGTCTTTTACTGGACTCTGACCTCAGCACATACTGCTCATTTTGATATGGACCACCCTCAGGTCCTGTCAACCAACAGAATTGAATGATGTTAGCCAATTAGGTTTGAACAGTGTGTAAGGGTGCCTCTTCTCTGGTCTGCAAGGGGCTTACACTCTTTTGTGTGGGTATGCTGAAGGAGGCAGCCACACATTTCCACCCCCCAACCCCCTCTTCTCTCTCTTACTCTAGGTAATGTAAGACCTCTGAATTCTGGAGCCATGTGCTCTATTTCTATGGTGCTGGGGATTTGTGGCTTGCCTTAAATTCGGTCAACTCTTTACTAACATTTAATATGATTTAATAAATGTTTGCTGCCAAAACTGGTGCAATAGCCTCTTATTTATGAGTAGCAATATATTAGAAACCCCAGCTAAGTTCCCCAATAACTTAGAACAGAGACAGGCTTCCCCTCAATATTTCAAACGACACGTCACACAAGACATTCCATCTCCCAACTCTGGGCACTGGCTGTTCAGAGGTGTCTCTGTGTCTGGAATTAACATCTTCTGGTTTC